>NC_086448.1:68892958-69192958 GCF_028390025.1 Pseudophryne corroboree | reverse complement strand
ATGAGCGGGTTCGGTTCCTCGGGATCTGAACCCCCCCGAACTTCACCCATTTTACACAGTTCCGAGACAGCCTCGGATCTTCCCGCCTTGCTCGGTTAACCCGAGCGTGCCCGAACCTCATCATCCCACTGTCGGATTCTCGCGAGATTCGTATTCTATATAAGGAGCCGCGCGTCGCCGCCATTTTCACTTGTGCTTTGGAGATGATAGCGAGAGGACGTGGCTACGTTCTCTCAGTTTCTGTGTTCAGTGTGCTGCAAATATCTGCTCAGTGTGCTGCAAATATCTGTGCTCAGTGTGCTGAAAATATCTATGTTCTCTGCCTGAAAAACGCTCCATATCTGTGCTGCATTGTAGTATATAGTAGGAGGACAGTGCAGAATGTTGCTGTGACCACCAGTATATATATAGCAGTACGGTACAGTAGTCCACTGCTCTACCTCTGTATCGTCAAGTATACTATGCATCCATACCTATGCTGCATTTTAGTTGTGCGCAGTATGTAGTAGGAGGGGACAGTGCAGAATGTTGCTGTGACCACCAGTATATATATATAGCAGTACGGTACAGTAGTCCACTGCTCTACCTCTGTGTCGTCAAGTATACTGTGCATCCATACCTGTGCTGCATTTTAGTTGTGCGCAGTATATAGTAGGAGGGAACAGTGCAGAATGTTGCTGTGACCACCAGTATATATATAGCAGTACGGTACAGTAGTCCACTGCTCTACCTCTGTGTCGTCAAGTATACTATGCATCCATACCTGTGCTGCATTTTAGTTGTGCGCAGTATATAGTAGGAGGACAGTGCAGAATGTTGCTGTGACCACCAGTATATATATAGCAGTATGGTACAGTAGTCCACTGCTCTACCTCTGGGTCATCAAGTATACTATTCATCCATACCTGTGCTGCATTTTAGTTGTGCGCAGTATATAGTAGGAGGGGACAGTGCAGAATGTTGCTGTGACCACCAGTATATATATAGCAGTACGGTACAGTAGTCCACTGCTCTACCTCTGTGTCATCAAGTATACTATGCATCCATACCTGTGCTGCATTTTAGTTGTGCGCAGTATATAGTAGGAGGGGACAGTGCAGAATGTTGCTGTGACCACCAGTATATATATATAGCAGTACGGTACAGTAGTCCACTGCTCTACCTCTGTGTCATCAAGTATACCATGCATCCATACCTGTGCTGCATTTTAGTTGTGCGCAGTATATAGTAGGAGGGGACAGTGCAGATTGTTGCTGTGACCACCAGTATATATATAGCAGTACAGTACTGTAGTCCATTGCTCTACCTCTGTGTCGTCAAGTATACTACAAAAGTTCAGTAAAATGACCCAAAAATTAAAAGCGTCTGATGAGAAGCGTAAACTTGCCAATATGCCATTTACGACACGGAGTGGCAAGGAACGGCTGAGGCCCTGGCCTATGTTCATGGCTAGTGGTTCAGAGTCACATGAGGATGGAAGCACTCATCCTCTCGCTAGAAAACGGCAGTGCCACTCCTAGATGGGCCAGGTGTTTGTGTCGGCCACTTGGGTCGTTTAGCTTAGCCACACAGCTACCTCATTGCACCTCTTTTTTTACTTTGCATCATGTGCTGTTTGGGGACTATTTTTTAAATCTGCCATCCTTTCTGACACTGCAGTGCCACTCCTAGATGGGCCAGGTGTTTGTGTCGGCCACTTGGGTCGCTTAGCTTAGTCATACAGCTACCTCATTGCACCTCTTTTATTCTTTGCATCATGTGCTGTTTGGGGACTATTTTTTAAATCTGCCATCCTGTGTGACACTGCAGTGCCACTCCTAGATGGGCCAGGTGTTTGTGTCGGCCACTTGGGTCGCTTAGCTTAGTCACACAGCTACCTCATTGCACCTCTTTTTTACTTTGCATCATGTGCTGTTTGGGGACTATTTTTTAAATCTGCCATCCTGTCTGACACTGCAGTGCCACTCCTAGATGGGCCAGGTGTTTGTGTCGGCCATTTGGGTCGCTTAGCTTAGCCATCCAGCGACCTCGGTGCAAATTTTAGGACTAAAAATAATATTGTGAGGTGTTCAGAATAGACTGGAAATGAGTGGAAATTATGGTTATTGAGGTTAATAATACTATAGGATCAAAATTACCCCCAAATTCTATGATTTAAGCTGTTTTTGAGGGGTTTTTGAAAAAAAACACCGAATCCAAAACACACCCGAATCCGCCAAAAAAATTTCAGGGAGGTTTTGCCAAAACGCGTCCGAATCCAAAACACGGCCGTGGAACCGAATCCAAAACCAAAACACAAAACCCGAAAAATTTCCGGTGCACATCACTACTTAGAACCCGTGGCTCTATAGGAATGTAACTTCCCATGTGAATGTCTTTATGACGCCCAGGGACCTGGGGACCCCTCATATATTTTCTCTTCAATCAATTTGAACTGCAGCGACTAGAGATGAGCGGGTTCGGTTCCTCGAGATCTGAACCCCCCCGAACTTCAAGTGGTTTACACGGTTCCAAGGCAGCTTCAGGTCTTCCCGCTTTGCTCGGTTAACACGAAGGCGCCCGAACGTCATCATCCTGCTGTCGTATTCTCGCGAGATTCGTATTGCATATAAAGAGCCGCACGTCGACACCATTTTCACTCGTGCATTGGACATGATAGCGAGAGGACGTGGCTGCGTTCTCTCATTTTCTGTGTTCAGTGTGCTGCAAATATCTGTGCTCAGTGTGCTGCAAATATCTTTGCTCAGTGTGCTGCAAATATCTATGTTCTCTGCCTGAAAACGCTCCATATCTGTGCTGCATTGTAGTTGTGCGCAGTATATAGTAGGAGGACAGTGCAGCATTTTGCTGACCACCAGTATATATATAGCAGTACGGTACAGTAGTCCATTGCTGTACCTCTGTGTCGTCAAGTATACTATCCATATCTGTGCTGCATTGTAGTTGTGAGCAGTATATAGTAGTAGGACAGTGCAGAATTTTGCTGACTACCAGTATATATATAGCAGTACGGTACAGTAGTCCATTGCTCTACCTCTGTGTCGTCAAGTATACTATCCATATCTGTGCTGCATTGTAGTTGTGTGCAGTATATAGTAGGAGGACAATGCAGAATTTTGCTGACCACCACTATATATATAGCAGTACGGTACAGTAGTCCATTGCTCTACCTCTGTGTCGTCAAGTATACTATCCATATCTGTGCTGCATTGTAGTTGTGCGCAGTATATAGTAGGAGGACAGAGCAGAATTTTGCTGACGACCAGTATATATATATATATATATATATATATATCAGTATGGTACAGTAGTCCATTGCTCTACCGCTGTGTTGTCAAGTATACTATCCATATCTGTGCTACATTGTAGTTTTGCGCAGTAGATAGTAGGAGGACAGTGCAGAATTTTGCTGACCACCAGTATATATATATATATATATATATAGCAGTACGGTACAGTAGTCCATTGCTCTACCTCTGTGTCATCAAGTATACTATCCATATCTGTGCTGCATTGTAGTTGTGCGCAGTATATAGTAGGAGGACAGTGCAGAATTTTGCTGACCACCAGTATATATATAGCAGTTTGGTACAGTAGTCCATTGCTCTACCTCTGTGTTGTCAAGTACACTATCCATATCTGGGCTGCATTGTAGTTGTGCGCAGTGTATAGTAGGAGGACAGTGCAGAATTTTGCTGACCACCAGTATATATATATATATTTATATATATATATAAAAAAAATTTTTATATATACATATATAAATATATATATAGCAGTACGGTACAGTAGTCCATTGCTCTACCTCTGTGTCGTCAAGTATACTATCCATATCTGTGCTGCATTGTAGTTGTGCGCAGTATATAGTAGGAGGACAGTGCAGAATTTTGCTGACCACCAGTATATATATATATATATATATATATAGCAGTACGGTACAGTAGTCCATTGCTCTACCGCTGTGTCGTCAAGTATACTATCCATATCTGTGCTGCATTGAAGTTTTGCTCAGCATTTAGTAGGAGCACAGTGCAGACTTTTGCTGACCACCAGTGTATGTATATATATATATATATATATATATATATAGCAGTACGGTACCATAGTATATTGCTTTACCTCTGTGTCGTCAAGTATACTATCCATATCTGTGCTGCATTGTAGTTGTGCGCAGTATATAGTAGGAGGACAGTGAAGAATTTTGCTGACCACCAGTATATATATATATATATATATATATATGTATAGCCGTACGGTACAGTAGTCCATTGCTCTACCTCTGTGTCATCAAGTATACTATCCATATCTGTGCTGCATTGTAGTTGTGCGCAGTATATAGTAGGAGGACAGTGCAGAATTTTGCTGACCACCAGTATATATATAGCAGTATGGTACAGTAGTCCATCGCTCTACCTCTGTGTTGTCAAGTACACTATCCATATCTGGGCTGCATTGTAGTTGTGCGCAGTGTATAGTAGGAGGACAGTGCAGAATTTTGCTGACCACCAGTATATATATATATATATATATATATATAGCAGTACGGTACAGTAGTCCATTGCTCTACCTCTGTGTCGTCAAGTATACTATCCATATCTGTGCTGCATTGTAGTTGTGCGCAGTATATAGTAGGAGGACAGTGCAGAATTTTGCTGACCACCAGTATATATATATATATATATATATAGCAGTACTGTACAGTAGTCCATTGCTCTACCGCTGTGTCGTTAAGTATACTATCCATATCTGTGCTGCATTGAAGTTTTGCTCAGCATTTAGTAGGAGCACAGTGCAGAATTTTGCTGACCACCAGTGTATATATATATATATATATATATATATATATATATATGTGAAAAGAGTTTTTTTAGGTCGGTGCGCTTAATCACACGTTCAAATGTTTACTGTGGAGTAATTGGTCGTCAGAAAGTTCTGCTATTTCTTAGGTTAAGTCAGTCGTAGACACTCCGTTAAAGGACACCTCCCAAGCTTCTTTGGAGGCTGCACCGTTCTTCAAAAATGACTTGGGTATGTTCAGTCATGCAATTCTGTAAGGCAGGGGAAAAGAACAGGCGCCATATGGTGTAGTATTTAGGAATAAATGGAGTGATATGTATGTGAATAAAATATAAGTACCGGATAGATTCTTGAGATTAAGCCTGTATATCTCAGACAATTCTTTGTGGCTGTTTCCCCACCAGATAAATTCTTGAGATTAAGCCTGTATATCTCAGACAATTCTTTGTGGCTGTTTCCCACCTAGGAAATAAAGATCATCGCCATATGGTGTAGTAACCTCAGGTATATATTGGGGTGCCCCCCCTTTCTATTTTAAGCGTACCAAATGGAAAATTCAATAAAGCATATAGGATATATATATATCCATGTAGAACAAGTCGGTCCAGTGATGTGTGATAGCTTGAATCAATCGTCTGCTACTGCCTTTGTATATTATCAATAAAGTATTTAATCATCAACAATAGTAATATATAAATTCAAAAAATAAAACAAATCATAAATCTTAGCTGATTGATATAGGCAGTAGGCAGGTCAGTCTCAACGCGTTTCGCCTCCAGGGCTTCCTCAGGAGAATACATCATGTCAGAAAGTGCACATATTTATACTACTTTCAGTTTCATTTTCGACTGCACTTCCGGTTCGCGTCATTTCCGGAACCGGAAGTGATTGGTCCGACTTATAAAAGTATGCAAAGCATCATGTATGTCATTTATCTAATATCCATATGTTACATTGGTGGTACAGTGGAATCATAAAGGGTAATCAACTGGCTGCAGAGCGTCACGGACACACAATACATGTGCTCCGTGAGCTCCGTGAAACCGGAAGTGACGCGGCCGCGTCACTTCCGGTTTTAGGCTGGAGAGCCACATGCGTTCCAGCAGTAACATCCTGTTGGTGGTTGGCACAGTGGATGGCGGAAGTAACACCAATGTAATAAAACTGGTTTGGAAGCAGAGTAGTAAATGTCATTTATCTAATATCCATATGTTATATTGGTGGTACAGTGGAATAATAAAGGGTAATCAACTGGCTGCAGAGCGCCACGGACACACAATACATGTGCTCCGTGAGCTCCGTGAAACCGGAAGTGACGCGGCCGTTAATATTGCTCCGCAGCATGCTTATGCATAATAAATTACATAAAATACATCAATAGATAAATAAGAGATACAGAGGTGCTACATTAATATATATATAAGAAATATGCCAATTGTAAAAAATATTTAAAAATAAAAATAAAAATAAAAATATAGATAAAAATCCATATACATATATAAACAGTTAAAACATATAGATATGCCATGATCCCAAGTATATTTCTTATGGGATGTGGAATAAAAACCGTGATCTGTCATAATAAAAATAGATAAATAAATGATTGATTAAATAAGTAAATAATTACAGGGACGATCAAGCACACTAATTTTGGGAAATATAAAGGAAGCTGTTTCTCGGCGAGCTCATGGTTCAGATATGAGGCTTCAGTGTGTCTCATAGGAAGGGGGCAATCTCGTAGCCTTCATTATGGCCGCGAGGTTGGAGGGTATTTAGAGTAAAAATCCAATACATTTCCCTCTGGGATAGCTTTTTTAGGAGATCCCCTCCTCTAGGTCCTAATGTAACATGTTCGATGGCTCTGAAAGTAAATGTATCCAGGCAGGAGTTGTGGGTTTCGGTAAAATGTCTGGAGAGTGGATGACTTTCAATTTTGTTTTTGATATTACGTACATGTTCTTGGATTCGAAGTTTCAGAAGTCTTTTAGTCTTTCCCACATACTTACGATGGCATCCACACTCTATCACGTATATAACTGAAGACGTGTTGCAATTAACAAAGTCCTTCATATTAAATTCTTTGGTTTGGTCAGAATTAAAAAAGGATCGCCTATTCGGGTGGACGAATAATGCAGTGTCCGCATTTGTACATGCCCTTACATCTGGGAAGACTCGTAGTAGTGGTCCCCCTGCTTCTAATCATGCTTGGAGCCAGGATTTCCTTGATATTCCGGGATTTTCTGAATAGGACTTGTGGGCGTTCTGGTAGGATTTCTCTCAGCACAGGATCCAATTTTAGAACATGCCAGTGTTTTGAAAAAGACTTTCTAATTCGATTCTCTTCACAACTGTATTGTGTGATGAATGGTACTGCGTGGTTCCTGGTTACTTCCTTCTTCTTTGGATGAATGAGGGTTTTTCTGTCCAGTGCTTCGCCTCGATCTATTGCCTCTTTAATGATCTTTTCCGGATAACCCCTTTCTCTGAATCTATCTGCATAGATTAGGGATTGTTCTGTGAATGTTTCGTTTGTCGTGCAGTTTCTTCGTAACCTATACATAGTTGAGAATGGAATGTTGTTTTTCCATTTAATAGCATGACTACTATTATAATGTAAATAGCTGTTAGTGTCGACAGTTTTTATAAAGTTCTTTGTGACTACTTGCTCTCCGTCGTGGCTTAGGATCAGGTCCAAAAACTCAATGTGGCTTTTGTTAGTTGTACTCGTAAATTTCAGGTTAAAATCATTAATACCGATATATTCCATAAAATCTTTAAAACTCTCTAGATCGCCATCCCAGACCATGATAATGTCGTCTATGTACCTTTTATAAAAACGTATATTCTCTTTGAATGTAGCATTGTTGTAAATGAACCTTTGTTCCCACATACCCATTAAAATATTGGCATAACTAGGGGCGAATACTGTCCCCATCGCGGTGCCACAGACTTGTAAAAAGAATGTATCTTGAAATTTAAAATAATTGTGGGTTAAAATGAATTGGATAAGGGAACATATAAATTCACAGTGATCCTGAGTGATCTTTGGATCGGTCTTCAATTTGTCTCGGCATGCTTCTATTCCCTTGTCATGGGTAATACTGGTATATAGAGCTTGTACGTCGATAGTGGTCCATAGGTACGTATCTTTCCACTGGAAAGCTTCAAAGTGGTTTAGGACACTGGTGGTGTCCTTCAAGTACGAGGGCAAACCCTGAACAAGCGGTTTCAAAAAAATATCCACGTACTCTGAGAGATGTGACGTTAATGAGTCAATGCCGGCAATGATCGGTCTCCCTGGTGGACAGTCCAGTTGTTTATGTATTTTCGGCAGGTGATAAAAAATTGGAATAATGGGGTTGTGGTTCATGAGGTACTGGAATTCATCTTTGGTAATTAGATGTTTGCGTAATCCCTCGACGAGGATTAATCTCAGTTCCTCTGTGAATCCCTCTGTAGGGTCTTTAGGTTGTTTCTTATATGATGCAGTATCATTGAGAAGTCTCTGCGCTTCCTTTAGGTAATCATCTTTGTCTTGTATGACCAGGCCTCCTCCTTTATCCGCCGGTCTGAGGATGATATTGTCTAGATCTTGTAGTTCTTTCATGGCATGTTTCTCTGAATTGCTGAGATTGGATTTCTTCACATGAGGAGTATCTCCTTCAATTAGATCCCTTTTGACCAGGTCATAAAAAGTATTAATGTAGGATCCTTTGGATTCCAATGGATAAAACTTTGATGTAGGTTTCAATCCAGATTTTGATGTATTATAATTCGTCTGGATAGCTGTGTCTTGTCTGGCAAAATGTCGCTTAAGAGTGAGGTTGCGGACATATTTGTTTAGATCAATGAAAGTCTGAAATTTGTCTGGCTTTTTTGATGGTGCAAATGTTATACCCTTGCCGAGTAATGCAATCTGTGGCTGCGTTAAAACATGGGAGGATAGATTGAATATGCCTTTTTCTTTCGGGTTCGTTATTTGTTGTATTTTTTTCTTGGATTTCCGTTTTCTTCCTCCTCGTTTTCCTCGTCTTGTAATCTTCGTTTTAAGGGTGAGGCTGTATGAATACTTTCCCTTATTCTTCCCTGTTGATCCTTGTCCCTGTACGGTCTCTGTTGTCTTCTTTCTAAAAAATGGTGGTTGTCCTCATTATTCATGTTGCTGGTAGTAGGCACTTCTAAGGGCAGGTAACGATTCTCTGTTCGCACGATTTCTTGCTTGGATCTAAATCCGGGTTTATGATAGGAACCTGATCTGTTCCTGGGATTATTATCCCTAGACCAATCCCTGGAACGATATGGAATTCTTCCCCTGTTTTGTGGGGGGATTCTTGACCAATTTTTGACTTTGTTGTTTTCATAGTCCTTTTTATCTCTCATGAACTTATGTTCCTTATTTTTGATCACTTCTTCCTCTATTTTTTCCAATTTTTTGTTGAGGACTTTTTCATTAATGGTATACTCCTCACTGTCTTTAAATTTGCTTAAAATTGAGTCTTTATTCTTCAGAGTTTCTTCAATAGTGACCAGTTCTGAGCGTTTTTCTTTGACAATCAGTTTCATGAGGTTCACGGAACACTCATGTATGATTTTATCCCATTCATTCATAAAATCCGCTCTATCTGTACCAAACGTAGGCGATCCTTTTTTAATTCTGACCAAACCAAAGAATTTAATATGAAGGACTTTGTTAATTGCAACACGTCTTCAGTTATATACGTGATAGAGTGTGGATGCCATCGTAAGTATGTGGGAAAGACTAAAAGACTTCTGAAACTTCGAATCCAAGAACATGTACGTAATATCAAAAACAAAATTGAAAGTCATCCACTCTCCAGACATTTTACCGAAACCCACAACTCCTGCCTGGATACATTTACTTTCAGAGCCATCGAACATGTTACATTAGGACCTAGAGGAGGGGATCTCCTAAAAAAGCTATCCCAGAGGGAAATGTATTGGATTTTTACTCTAAATACCCTCCAACCTCGCGGCCATAATGAAGGCTACGAGATTGCCCCCTTCCTATGAGACACACTGAAGCCTCATATCTGAACCATGAGCTCGCCGAGAAACAGCTTCCTTTATATTTCCCAAAATTAGTGTGCTTGATCGTCCCTGTAATTATTTACTTATTTAATCAATCATTTATTTATCTATTTTTATTATGACAGATCACGGTTTTTATTCCACATCCCATAAGAAATATACTTGGGATCATGGCATATCTATATGTTTTAACTGTTTATATATGTATATGGATTTTTATCTATATTTTTATTTTTATTTTTATTTTTAAATATTTTTTACAATTGGCATATTTCTTATATATATATTAATGTAGCACCTCTGTATCTCTTATTTATCTATTGATGTATTTTATGTAATTTATTATGCATAAGTATGCTGCGGAGCAATATTAACGATAATGGACTTTACTACTCTGCTTCCAAACCAGTTTTACTACATTGGCGTTACTTCCGCCATCCACTGTGCCAACCACCAACAGGATGTTACTGCTGGAACGCATGTGGCACTCCAGTCTAAAACCGGAAGTGACGCGGCCGCGTCACTTCCGGTTTCACGGAGCTCACGGAGCACATGTATTGTGTGTCCGTGGCGCTCTGCAGCCAGTTGATTACCCTTTATTATTCCACTGTACCACCAATATAACATATGGATATTAGATAAATGACATTTACTACTCTGCTTCCAAACCAGTTTTATTACATTGGCGTTACTTCCGCCATCCACTGTGCCAACCACCAACAGGATGTTACTGCTGGAACGCATGTGGCTCTCCAGCCTAAAACCGGAAGTGACGCGGCCGCGTCACTTCCGGTTTCACGGAGCTCACGGAGCACATGTATTGTGTGTCCGTGACGCTCTGCAGCCAGTTGATTACCCTTTATGATTCCACTGTACCACCAATGTAACATATGGATATTAGATAAATGACATACATGATGCTTTGCATACTTTTATAAGTCGGACCAATCACTTCCGGTTCCGGAAATGACGCGAACCGGAAGTGCAGTCGAAAATGAAACTGAAAGTAGTATAAATATGTGCACTTTCTGACATGATGTATTCTCCTGAGGAAGCCCTGGAGGCGAAACGCGTTGAGACTGACCTGCCTACTGCCTATATCAATCAGCTAAGATTTATGATTTGTTTTATTTTTTGAATTTATATATTACTATTGTTGATGATTAAATACTTTATTGATAATATACAAAGGCAGTAGCAGACGATTGATTCAAGCTATCACACATCACTGGACCGACTTGTTCTACATGGATATATATATATCCTATATGCTTTATTGAATTTTACATTTGGTACGCTTAAAATAGAAAGGGGGGGCACCCCAATATATACCTGAGGTTACTACACCATATGGCGATGATCTTTATTTCCTAGGTGGGAAACAGCCACAAAGAATTGTCTGAGATATACAGGCTTAATCTCAAGAATTTATCTGGTGGGGAAACAGCCACAAAGAATTGTCTGAGATATACAGGCTTAATCTCAAGAATCTATCCGGTACTTATATTTTATTCACATACATATCACTCCATTTATTCCTAAATACTACACCATATGGCGCCTGTTCTTTTCCCCTGCCTTACAGAATTGCATGACTGAACATACCCAAGTCATTTTTGAAGAACGGTGCAGCCTCCAAAGAAGCTTGGGAGGTGTCCTTTAACGGAGTGTCTACGACTGACTTAACCTAAGAAATAGCAGAACTTTCTGACGACCAATTACTCCACAGTAAATATTTGAACGTGTGATTAAGCGCACCGACCTAAAAAAACTCTTTTCACATTTCTTGGTATTCTAGGTTGGAGCTGCTGTCTCTGTTCAATTTTGAAGTGTTTAACTATATATCATAGTACTATTTCAATTTAACATTATTTTGTAAAAAATGTTGCGTTTATGTGGCCTGACCAAAAAAAGATCAGATCTTTGCCAAAGAGTTTTTGATGAGAAAAAAACCTCTAGCAATATACCTACTAATGATAATATTGACTCCCTATTTTGGGATATTGAGAAAACCCTTGTCAAGGAGATCAGGGTATGGTGGGACATTAAGGGACTGGAGCATTACCTCAAGGTTGACAGAGTCCCGAGAGGCCTGAGAATAAATAAAACCCCTACGTTTGGTACAGATAGAGCGGATTTTATGAATGAATGGGATAAAATCATACATGAGTGTTCCGTGAACCTCATGAAACTGATTGTCAAAGAAAAACGCTCAGAACTGGTCACTATTGAAGAAACTCTGAAGAATAAAGACTCAATTTTAAGCAAATTTAAAGACAGTGAGGAGTATACCATTAATGAAAAAGTCCTCAACAAAAAATTGGAAAAAATAGAGGAAGAAGTGATCAAAAATAAGGAACATAAGTTCATGAGAGATAAAAAGGACTATGAAAACAACAAAGTCAAAAATTGGTCAAGAATCCCCCCACAAAACAGGGGAAGAATTCCATATCGTTCCAGGGATTGGTCTAGGGATAATAATCCCAGGAACAGATCAGGTTCCTATCATAAACCCGGATTTAGATCCAAGCAAGAAATCGTGCGAACAGAGAATCGTTACCTGCCCTTAGAAGTGCCTACTACCAGCAACATGAATAATGAGGACAACCACCATTTTTTAGAAAGAAGACAACAGAGACCGTACAGGGACAAGGATCAACAGGGAAGAATAAGGGAAAGTATTCATACAGCCTCACCCTTAAAACGAAGATTACAAGACGAGGAAAACGAGGAGGAAGAAAACGGAAATCCAAGAAAAAAATACAACAAATAACGAACCCGAAAGAAAAAGGCATATTCAATCTATCCTCCCATGTTTTAACGCAGCCACAGATTGCATTACTCGGCAAGGGTATAACATTTGCACCATCAAAAAAGCCAGACAAATTTCAGACTTTCATTGATCTAAACAAATATGTCCGCAACCTCACTCTTAAGCGCCATTTTGCCAGACAAGACACAGCTATCCAGACGAATTATAATACATCAAAATCTGGATTGAAACCTACATCAAAGTTTTATCCATTGGAATCCAAAGGATCCTACATTAATACTTTTTATGACCTGGTCAAAAGGGATCTAATTGAAGGAGATACTCCTCATGTGAAGAAATCCAATCTCAGCAATTCAGAGAAACATGCCATGAAAGAACTACAAGATCTAGACAATATCATCCTCAGACCGGCGGATAAAGGAGGAGGCCTGGTCATACAAGACAAAGATGATTACCTAAAGGAAGCGCAGAGACTTCTCAATGATACTGCATCATATAAGAAACAACCTAAAGACCCTACAGAGGGATTCACAGAGGAACTGAGATTAATCCTCGTCGAGGGATTACGCAAACATCTAATTACCAAAGATGAATTCCAGTACCTCATGAACCACAACCCCATTATTCCAATTTTTTATCACCTGCCGAAAATACATAAACAACTGGACTGTCCACCAGGGAGACCGATCATTGCCGGCATTGACTCATTAACGTCACATCTCTCAGAGTACGTGGATATTTTTTTGAAACCGCTTGTTCAGGGTTTGCCCTCGTACTTGAAGGACACCACCAGTGTCCTAAACCACTTTGAAGCTTTCCAGTGGAAAGATACGTACCTATGGACCACTATCGACGTACAAGCTCTATATACCAGTATTACCCATGACAAGGGAATAGAAGCATGCCGAGACAAATTGAAGACCGATCCAAAGATCACTCAGGATCACTGTGAATTTATATGTTCCCTTATCCAATTCATTTTAACCCACAATTATTTTAAATTTCAAGATACATTCTTTTTACAAGTCTGTGGCACCGCGATGGGGACAGTATTCGCCCCTAGTTATGCCAATATTTTAATGGGTATGTGGGAACAAAGGTTCATTTACAACAATGCTACATTCAAAGAGAATATACGTTTTTATAAAAGGTACATAGACGACATTATCATGGTCTGGGATGGCGATCTAGAGAGTTTTAAAGATTTTATGGAATATATCGGTATTAATGATTTTAACCTGAAATTTACGAGTACAACTAACAAAAGCCACATTGAGTTTTTGGACCTGATCCTAAGCCACGACGGAGAGCAAGTAGTCACAAAGAACTTTATAAAAACTGTCGACACTAACAGCTATTTACATTATAATAGTAGTCATGCTATTAAATGGAAAAACAACATTCCATTCTCAACTATGTATAGGTTACGAAGAAACTGCACGACAAACGAAACATTCACAGAACAATCCCTAATCTATGCAGATAGATTCAGAGAAAGGGGTTATCCGGAAAAGATCATTAAAGAGGCAATAGATCGAGGCGAAGCACTGGACAGAAAAACCCTCATTCATCCAAAGAAGAAGGAAGTAACCAGGAACCACGCAGTACCATTCATCACACAATACAGTTGTGAAGAGAATCGAATTAGAAAGTCTTTTTCAAAACACTGGCATGTTCTAAAATTGGATCCTGTGCTGAGAGAAATCCTACCAGAACGCCCACAAGTCCTATTCAGAAAATCCCGGAATATCAAGGAAATCCTGGCTCCAAGCATGATTAGAAGCAGGGGGACCACTACTACGAGTCTTCCCAGATGTAAGGGCATGTACAAATGCGGACACTGCATTATGTGTAAATTCGTCCACCCGAATAGGCGATCCTTTTTTAATTCTGACCAAACCAAAGAATTTAATATGAAGGACTTTGTTAATTGCAACACGTCTTCAGTTATATACGTGATAGAGTGTGGATGCCATCGTAAGTATGTGGGAAAGACTAAAAGACTTCTGAAACTTCGAATCCAAGAACATGTACGTAATATCAAAAACAAAATTGAAAGTCATCCACTCTCCAGACATTTTACCGAAACCCACAACTCCTGCCTGGATACATTTACTTTCAGAGCCATCGAACATGTTACATTAGGACCTAGAGGAGGGGATCTCCTAAAAAAGCTATCCCAGAGGGAAATGTATTGGATTTTTACTCTAAATACCCTCCAACCTCGCGGCCATAATGAAGGCTACGAGATTGCCCCCTTCCTATGAGACACACTGAAGCCTCATATCTGAACCATGAGCTCGCCGAGAAACAGCTTCCTTTATATTTCCCAAAATTAGTGTGCTTGATCGTCCCTGTAATTATTTACTTATTTAATCAATCATTTATTTATCTATTTTTATTATGACAGATCACGGTTTTTATTCCACATCCCATAAGAAATATACTTGGGATCATGGCATATCTATATGTTTTAACTGTTTATATATGTATATGGATTTTTATCTATATTTTTATTTTTATTTTTATTTTTATTTTTAAATATTTTTTACAATTGGCATATTTCTTATATATATATTAATGTAGCACCTCTGTATCTCTTATTTATCTATTGATGTATTTTATGTAATTTATTATGCATAAGTATGCTGCGGAGCAATATTAACGATAATGGACTTTACTACTCTGCTTCCAAACCAGTTTTACTACATTGGCGTTACTTCCGCCATCCACTGTGCCAACCACCAACAGGATGTTACTGCTGGAACGCATGTGGCTCTCCAGTCTAAAACCGGAAGTGACGCGGCCGCGTCACTTCCGGTTTCACGGAGCTCACGGAGCACATGTATTGTGTGTCCGTGGCGCTCTGCAGCCAGTTGATTACCCTTTATTATTCCACTGTACCACCAATATAACATATGGATATTAGATAAATGACATTTACTACTCTGCTTCCAAACCAGTTTTATTACATTGGCGTTACTTCCGCCATCCACTGTGCCAACCACCAACAGGATGTTACTGCTGGAACGCATGTGGCTCTCCAGCCTAAAACCGGAAGTGACGCGGCCGCGTCACTTCCGGTTTCACGGAGCTCACGGAGCACATGTATTGTGTGTCCGTGACGCTCTGCAGCCAGTTGATTACCCTTTATGATTCCACTGTACCACCAATGTAACATATGGATATTAGATAAATGACATACATGATGCTTTGCATACTTTTATAAGTCGGACCAATCACTTCCGGTTCTGGAAATGACGCGAACCGGAAGTGCAGTCGAAAATGAAACTGAAAGTAGTATAAATATGTGCACTTTCTGACATGATGTATTCTCCTGAGGAAGCCCTGGAGGCGAAACGCGTTGAGACTGACCTGCCTACTGCCTATATCAATCAGCTAAGATTTATGATTTGTTTTATTTTTTGAATTTATATATTACTATTGTTGATGATTAAATACTTTATTGATAATATACAAAGGCAGTAGCAGACGATTGATTCAAGCTATCACACATCACTGGACCGACTTGTTCTACATGGATATATATATATCCTATATGCTTTATTGAATTTTCCATTTGGTACGCTTAAAATAGAAAGGGGGGGCACCCCAATATATACCTGAGGTTACTACACCATATGGCGATGATCTTTATTTCCTAGGTGGGAAACAGCCACAAAGAATTGTCTGAGATATACAGGCTTAATCTCAAGAATTTATCTGGTGGGGAAACAGCCACAAAGAATTGTCTGAGATATACAGGCTTAATCTCAAGAATCTATCCGGTACTTATATTTTATTCACATACATATCACTCCATTTATTCCTAAATACTACACCATATGGCGCCTGTTCTTTTCCCCTGCCTTACAGAATTGCATGACTGAACATACCCAAGTCATTTTTGAAGAACGGTGCAGCCTCCAAAGAAGCTTGGGAGGTGTCCTTTAACGGAGTGTCTACGACTGACTTAACCTAAGAAATAGCAGAACTTTCTGACGACCAATTACTCCACAGTAAACATTTGAACGTGTGATTAAGCGCACCGACCTAAAAAAACTCTTTTCACATTTCTTGGTATTCTAGGTTGGAGCTGCTGTCTCTGTTCAATTTTGAAGTGTTTAACTATATATCATAGTACTATTTCAATTTAACATTATTTTGTAAAAAATGTTGCGTTTATGTGGCCTGACCAAAAAAAGATCAGATCTTTGCCAAAGAGTTTTTGATGAGAAAAAAACCTCTAGCAATATACCTACTAATGATAATATTGACTCCCTATTTTGGGATATTGAGAAAACCCTTGTCAAGGAGATCAGGGTATGGTGGGACATTAAGGGACTGGAGCATTACCTCAAGGTTGACAGAGTCCCGAGAGGCCTGAGAATAAATAAAAACCCTACGTTTGGTACAGATAGAGCGGATTTTATGAATGAATGGGATAAAATCATACATGAGTGTTCCGTGAACCTCATGAAACTGATTGTCAAAGAAAAACGCTCAGAACTGGTCACTATTGAAGAAACTCTGAAGAATAAAGACTCAATTTTAAGCAAATTTAAAGACAGTGAGGAGTATACCATTAATGAAAAAGTCCTCAACAAAAAATTGGAAAAAATAGAGGAAGAAGTGATCAAAAATAAGGAACATAAGTTCATGAGAGATAAAAAGGACTATGAAAACAACAAAGTCAAAAATTGGTCAAGAATCCCCCCACAAAACAGGGGAAGAATTCCATATCGTTCCAGGGATTGGTCTAGGGATAATAATCCCAGGAACAGATCAGGTTCCTATCATAAACCCGGATTTAGATCCAAGCAAGAAATCGTGCGAACAGAGAATCGTTACCTGCCCTTAGAAGTGCCTACTACCAGCAACATGAATAATGAGGACAACCACCATTTTTTAGAAAGAAGACAACAGAGACCGTACAGGGACAAGGATCAACAGGGAAGAATAAGGGAAAGTATTCATACAGCCTCACCCTTAAAACGAAGATTACAAGACGAGGAAAACGAGGAGGAAGAAAACGGAAATCCAAGAAAAAAATACAACAAATAACGAACCCAAAAGAAAAAGGCATATTCAATCTATCCTCCCATGTTTTAACGCAGCCACAGATTGCATTACTCGGCAAGGGTATAACATTTGCACCATCAAAAAAGCCAGACAAATTTCAGACTTTCATTGATCTAAACAAATATGTCCGCAACCTCACTCTTAAGCGCCATTTTGCCAGACAAGACACAGCTATCCAGACGAATTATAATACATCAAAATCTGGATTGAAACCTACATCAAAGTTTTATCCATTGGAATCCAAAGGATCCTACATTAATACTTTTTATGACCTGGTCAAAAGGGATCTAATTGAAGGAGATACTCCTCATGTGAAGAAATCCAATCTCAGCAATTCAGAGAAACATGCCATGAAAGAACTACAAGATCTAGACAATATCATCCTCAGACCGGCGGATAAAGGAGGAGGCCTGGTCATACAAGACAAAGATGATTACCTAAAGGAAGCGCAGAGACTTCTCAATGATACTGCATCATATAAGAAACAACCTAAAGACCCTACAGAGGGATTCACAGAGGAACTGAGATTAATCCTCGTCGAGGGATTACGCAAACATCTAATTACCAAAGATGAATTCCAGTACCTCATGAACCACAACCCCATTATTCCAATTTTTTATCACCTGCCGAAAATACATAAACAACTGGACTGTCCACCAGGGAGACCGATCATTGCCGGCATTGACTCATTAACGTCACATCTCTCAGAGTACGTGGATATTTTTTTGAAACCGCTTGTTCAGGGTTTGCCCTCGTACTTGAAGGACACCACCAGTGTCCTAAACCACTTTGAAGCTTTCCAGTGGAAAGATACGTACCTATGGACCACTATCGACGTACAAGCTCTATATACCAGTATTACCCATGACAAGGGAATAGAAGCATGCCGAGACAAATTGAAGACCGATCCAAAGATCACTCAGGATCACTGTGAATTTATATGTTCCCTTATCCAATTCATTTTAACCCACAATTATTTTAAATTTCAAGATACATTCTTTTTACAAGTCTGTGGCACCGCGATGGGGACAGTATTCGCCCCTAGTTATGCCAATATTTTAATGGGTATGTGGGAACAAAGGTTCATTTACAACAATGCTACATTCAAAGAGAATATACGTTTTTATAAAAGGTACATAGACGACATTATCATGGTCTGGGATGGCGATCTAGAGAGTTTTAAAGATTTTATGGAATATATCGGTATTAATGATTTTAACCTGAAATTTACGAGTACAACTAACAAAAGCCACATTGAGTTTTTGGACCTGATCCTAAGCCACGACGGAGAGCAAGTAGTCACAAAGAACTTTATAAAAACTGTCGACACTAACAGCTATTTACATTATAATAGTAGTCATGCTATTAAATGGAAAAACAACATTCCATTCTCAACTATGTATAGGTTACGAAGAAACTGCACGACAAACGAAACATTCACAGAACAATCCCTAATCTATGCAGATAGATTCAGAGAAAGGGGTTATCCGGAAAAGATCATTAAAGAGGCAATAGATCGAGGCGAAGCACTGGACAGAAAAACCCTCATTCATCCAAAGAAGAAGGAAGTAACCAGGAACCACGCAGTACCATTCATCACACAATACAGTTGTGAAGAGAATCGAATTAGAAAGTCTTTTTCAAAACACTGGCATGTTCTAAAATTGGATCCTGTGCTGAGAGAAATCCTACCAGAACGCCCACAAGTCCTATTCAGAAAATCCCGGAATATCAAGGAAATCCTGGCTCCAAGCATGATTAGAAGCAGGGGGACCACTACTACGAGTCTTCCCAGATGTAAGGGCATGTACAAATGCGGACACTGCATTATGTGTAAATTCGTCCACCCGAATAGGCGATCCTTTTTTAATTCTGACCAAACCAAAGAATTTAATATGAAGGACTTTGTTAATTGCAACACGTCTTCAGTTATATACGTGATAGAGTGTGGATGCCATCGTAAGTATGTGGGAAAGACTAAAAGACTTCTGAAACTTCGAATCCAAGAACATGTACGTAATATCAAAAACAAAATTGAAAGTCATCCACTCTCCAGACATTTTACCGAAACCCACAACTCCTGCCTGGATACATTTACTTTCAGAGCCATCGAACATGTTACATTAGGACCTAGAGGAGGGGATCTCCTAAAAAAGCTATCCCAGAGGGAAATGTATTGGATTTTTACTCTAAATACCCTCCAACCTCGCGGCCATAATGAAGGCTACGAGATTGCCCCCTTCCTATGAGACACACTGAAGCCTCATATCTGAACCATGAGCTCGCCGAGAAACAGCTTCCTTTATATTTCCCAAAATTAGTGTGCTTGATCGTCCCTGTAATTATTTAATCAATCATTTATTTATCTATTTTTATTATGACAGATCACGGTTTTTATTCCACATCCCATAAGAAATATACTTGGGATCATGGCATATCTATATGTTTTAACTGTTTATATATGTATATGGATTTTTATCTATATTTTTATTTTTATTTTTATTTTTATTTTTAAATATTTTTTACAATTGGCATATTTCTTATATATATATTAATGTAGCACCTCTGTATCTCTTATTTATCTATTGATGTATTTTATGTAATTTATTATGCATAAGTATGCTGCGGAGCAATATTAACGATAATGGACTTTACTACTCTGCTTCCAAACCAGTTTTACTACATTGGCGTTACTTCCGCCATCCACTGTGCCAACCACCAACAGGATGTTACTGCTGGAACGCATGTGGCTCTCCAGTCTAAAACCGGAAGTGACGCGGCCGCGTCACTTCCGGTTTCACGGAGCTCACGGAGCACATGTATTGTGTGTCCGTGGCGCTCTGCAGCCAGTTGATTACCCTTTATTATTCCACTGTACCACCAATATAACATATGGATATTAGATAAATGACATTTACTACTCTGCTTCCAAACCAGTTTTATTACATTGGCGTTACTTCCGCCATCCACTGTGCCAACCACCAACAGGATGTTACTGCTGGAACGCATGTGGCTCTCCAGCCTAAAACCGGAAGTGACGCGGCCGCGTCACTTCCGGTTTCACGGAGCTCACGGAGCACATGTATTGTGTGTCCGTGACGCTCTGCAGCCAGTTGATTACCCTTTATGATTCCACTGTACCACCAATGTAACATATGGATATTAGATAAATGACATACATGATGCTTTGCATACTTTTATAAGTCGGACCAATCACTTCCGGTTCTGGAAATGACGCGAACCGGAAGTGCAGTCGAAAATGAAACTGAAAGTAGTATAAATATGTGCACTTTCTGACATGATGTATTCTCCTGAGGAAGCCCTGGAGGCGAAACGCGTTGAGACTGACCTGCCTACTGCCTATATCAATCAGCTAAGATTTATGATTTGTTTTATTTTTTGAATTTATATATTACTATTGTTGATGATTAAATACTTTATTGATAATATACAAAGGCAGTAGCAGACGATTGATTCAAGCTATCACACATCACTGGACCGACTTGTTCTACATGGATATATATATATCCTATATGCTTTATTGAATTTTCCATTTGGTACGCTTAAAATAGAAAGGGGGGGCACCCCAATATATACCTGAGGTTACTACACCATATGGCGATGATCTTTATTTCCTAGGTGGGAAACAGCCACAAAGAATTGTCTGAGATATACAGGCTTAATCTCAAGAATTTATCTGGTGGGGAAACAGCCACAAAGAATTGTCTGAGATATACAGGCTTAATCTCAAGAATCTATCCGGTACTTATATTTTATTCACATACATATCACTCCATTTATTCCTAAATACTACACCATATGGCGCCTGTTCTTTTCCCCTGCCTTACAGAATTGCATGACTGAACATACCCAAGTCATTTTTGAAGAACGGTGCAGCCTCCAAAGAAGCTTGGGAGGTGTCCTTTAACGGAGTGTCTACGACTGACTTAACCTAAGAAATAGCAGAACTTTCTGACGACCAATTACTCCACAGTAAACATTTGAACGTGTGATTAAGCGCACCGACCTAAAAAAACTCTTTTCACATTTCTTGGTATTCTAGGTTGGAGCTGCTGTCTCTGTTCAATTTTGAAGTGTTTAACTATATATCATAGTACTATTTCAATTTAACATTATTTTGTAAAAAATGTTGCGTTTATGTGGCCTGACCAAAAAAAGATCAGATCTTTGCCAAAGAGTTTTTGATGAGAAAAAAACCTCTAGCAATATACCTACTAATGATAATATTGACTCCCTATTTTGGGATATTGAGAAAACCCTTGTCAAGGAGATCAGGGTATGGTGGGACATTAAGGGACTGGAGCATTACCTCAAGGTTGACAGAGTCCCGAGAGGCCTGAGAATAAATAAAAACCCTACGTTTGGTACAGATAGAGCGGATTTTATGAATGAATGGGATAAAATCATACATGAGTGTTCCGTGAACCTCATGAAACTGATTGTCAAAGAAAAACGCTCAGAACTGGTCACTATTGAAGAAACTCTGAAGAATAAAGACTCAATTTTAAGCAAATTTAAAGACAGTGAGGAGTATACCATTAATGAAAAAGTCCTCAACAAAAAATTGGAAAAAATAGAGGAAGAAGTGATCAAAAATAAGGAACATAAGTTCATGAGAGATAAAAAGGACTATGAAAACAACAAAGTCAAAAATTGGTCAAGAATCCCCCCACAAAACAGGGGAAGAATTCCATATCGTTCCAGGGATTGGTCTAGGGATAATAATCCCAGGAACAGATCAGGTTCCTATCATAAACCCGGATTTAGATCCAAGCAAGAAATCGTGCGAACAGAGAATCGTTACCTGCCCTTAGAAGTGCCTACTACCAGCAACATGAATAATGAGGACAACCACCATTTTTTAGAAAGAAGACAACAGAGACCGTACAGGGACAAGGATCAACAGGGAAGAATAAGGGAAAGTATTCATACAGCCTCACCCTTAAAACGAAGATTACAAGACGAGGAAAACGAGGAGGAAGAAAACGGAAATCCAAGAAAAAAATACAACAAATAACGAACCCAAAAGAAAAAGGCATATTCAATCTATCCTCCCATGTTTTAACGCAGCCACAGATTGCATTACTCGGCAAGGGTATAACATTTGCACCATCAAAAAAGCCAGACAAATTTCAGACTTTCATTGATCTAAACAAATATGTCCGCAACCTCACTCTTAAGCGCCATTTTGCCAGACAAGACACAGCTATCCAGACGAATTATAATACATCAAAATCTGGATTGAAACCTACATCAAAGTTTTATCCATTGGAATCCAAAGGATCCTACATTAATACTTTTTATGACCTGGTCAAAAGGGATCTAATTGAAGGAGATACTCCTCATGTGAAGAAATCCAATCTCAGCAATTCAGAGAAACATGCCATGAAAGAACTACAAGATCTAGACAATATCATCCTCAGACCGGCGGATAAAGGAGGAGGCCTGGTCATACAAGACAAAGATGATTACCTAAAGGAAGCGCAGAGACTTCTCAATGATACTGCATCATATAAGAAACAACCTAAAGACCCTACAGAGGGATTCACAGAGGAACTGAGATTAATCCTCGTCGAGGGATTACGCAAACATCTAATTACCAAAGATGAATTCCAGTACCTCATGAACCACAACCCCATTATTCCAATTTTTTATCACCTGCCGAAAATACATAAACAACTGGACTGTCCACCAGGGAGACCGATCATTGCCGGCATTGACTCATTAACGTCACATCTCTCAGAGTACGTGGATATTTTTTTGAAACCGCTTGTTCAGGGTTTGCCCTCGTACTTGAAGGACACCACCAGTGTCCTAAACCACTTTGAAGCTTTCCAGTGGAAAGATACGTACCTATGGACCACTATCGACGTACAAGCTCTATATACCAGTATTACCCATGACAAGGGAATAGAAGCATGCCGAGACAAATTGAAGACCGATCCAAAGATCACTCAGGATCACTGTGAATTTATATGTTCCCTTATCCAATTCATTTTAACCCACAATTATTTTAAATTTCAAGATACATTCTTTTTACAAGTCTGTGGCACCGCGATGGGGACAGTATTCGCCCCTAGTTATGCCAATATTTTAATGGGTATGTGGGAACAAAGGTTCATTTACAACAATGCTACATTCAAAGAGAATATACGTTTTTATAAAAGGTACATAGACGACATTATCATGGTCTGGGATGGCGATCTAGAGAGTTTTAAAGATTTTATGGAATATATCGGTATTAATGATTTTAACCTGAAATTTACGAGTACAACTAACAAAAGCCACATTGAGTTTTTGGACCTGATCCTAAGCCACGACGGAGAGCAAGTAGTCACAAAGAACTTTATAAAAACTGTCGACACTAACAGCTATTTACATTATAATAGTAGTCATGCTATTAAATGGAAAAACAACATTCCATTCTCAACTATGTATAGGTTACGAAGAAACTGCACGACAAACGAAACATTCACAGAACAATCCCTAATCTATGCAGATAGATTCAGAGAAAGGGGTTATCCGGAAAAGATCATTAAAGAGGCAATAGATCGAGGCGAAGCACTGGACAGAAAAACCCTCATTCATCCAAAGAAGAAGGAAGTAACCAGGAACCACGCAGTACCATTCATCACACAATACAGTTGTGAAGAGAATCGAATTAGAAAGTCTTTTTCAAAACACTGGCATGTTCTAAAATTGGATCCTGTGCTGAGAGAAATCCTACCAGAACGCCCACAAGTCCTATTCAGAAAATCCCGGAATATCAAGGAAATCCTGGCTCCAAGCATGATTAGAAGCAGGGGGACCACTACTACGAGTCTTCCCAGATGTAAGGGCATGTACAAATGCGGACACTGCATTATGTGTAAATTCGTCCACCCGAATAGGCGATCCTTTTTTAATTCTGACCAAACCAAAGAATTTAATATGAAGGACTTTGTTAATTGCAACACGTCTTCAGTTATATACGTGATAGAGTGTGGATGCCATCGTAAGTATGTGGGAAAGACTAAAAGACTTCTGAAACTTCGAATCCAAGAACATGTACGTAATATCAAAAACAAAATTGAAAGTCATCCACTCTCCAGACATTTTACCGAAACCCACAACTCCTGCCTGGATACATTTACTTTCAGAGCCATCGAACATGTTACATTAGGACCTAGAGGAGGGGATCTCCTAAAAAAGCTATCCCAGAGGGAAATGTATTGGATTTTTACTCTAAATACCCTCCAACCTCGCGGCCATAATGAAGGCTACGAGATTGCCCCCTTCCTATGAGACACACTGAAGCCTCATATCTGAACCATGAGCTCGCCGAGAAACAGCTTCCTTTATATTTCCCAAAATTAGTGTGCTTGATCGTCCCTGTAATTATTTAATCAATCATTTATTTATCTATTTTTATTATGACAGATCACGGTTTTTATTCCACATCCCATAAGAAATATACTTGGGATCATGGCATATCTATATGTTTTAACTGTTTATATATGTATATGGATTTTTATCTATATTTTTATTTTTATTTTTATTTTTATTTTTAAATATTTTTTACAATTGGCATATTTCTTATATATATATTAATGTAGCACCTCTGTATCTCTTATTTATCTATTGATGTATTTTATGTAATTTATTATGCATAAGTATGCTGCGGAGCAATATTAACGATAATGGACTTTACTACTCTGCTTCCAAACCAGTTTTACTACATTGGCGTTACTTCCGCCATCCACTGTGCCAACCACCAACAGGATGTTACTGCTGGAACGCATGTGGCTCTCCAGTCTAAAACCGGAAGTGACGCGGCCGCGTCACTTCCGGTTTCACGGAGCTCACGGAGCACATGTATTGTGTGTCCGTGGCGCTCTGCAGCCAGTTGATTACCCTTTATTATTCCACTGTACCACCAATATAACATATGGATATTAGATAAATGACATTTACTACTCTGCTTCCAAACCAGTTTTATTACATTGGCGTTACTTCCGCCATCCACTGTGCCAACCACCAACAGGATGTTACTGCTGGAACGCATGTGGCTCTCCAGCCTAAAACCGGAAGTGACGCGGCCGCGTCACTTCCGGTTTCACGGAGCTCACGGAGCACATGTATTGTGTGTCCGTGACGCTCTGCAGCCAGTTGATTACCCTTTATGATTCCACTGTACCACCAATGTAACATATGGATATTAGATAAATGACATACATGATGCTTTGCATACTTTTATAAGTCGGACCAATCACTTCCGGTTCTGGAAATGACGCGAACCGGAAGTGCAGTCGAAAATGAAACTGAAAGTAGTATAAATATGTGCACTTTCTGACATGATGTATTCTCCTGAGGAAGCCCTGGAGGCGAAACGCGTTGAGACTGACCTGCCTACTGCCTATATCAATCAGCTAAGATTTATGATTTGTTTTATTTTTTGAATTTATATATTACTATTGTTGATGATTAAATACTTTATTGATAATATACAAAGGCAGTAGCAGACGATTGATTCAAGCTATCACACATCACTGGACCGACTTGTTCTACATGGATATATATATATCCTATATGCTTTATTGAATTTTCCATTTGGTACGCTTAAAATAGAAAGGGGGGGCACCCCAACATATACCTGAGGTTACTACACCATATGGCGATGATCTTTATTTCCTAGGTGGGAAACAGCCACAAAGAATTGTCTGAGATATACAGGCTTAATCTCAAGAATTTATCTGGTGGGGAAACAGCCACAAAGAATTGTCTGAGATATACAGGCTTAATCTCAAGAATCTATCCGGTACTTATATTTTATTCACATACATATCACTCCATTTATTCCTAAATACTACACCATATGGCGCCTGTTCTTTTCCCCTGCCTTACAGAATTGCATGACTGAACATACCCAAGTCATTTTTGAAGAACGGTGCAGCCTCCAAAGAAGCTTGGGAGGTGTCCTTTAACGGAGTGTCTACGACTGACTTAACCTAAGAAATAGCAGAACTTTCTGACGACCAATTACTCCACAGTAAACATTTGAACGTGTGATTAAGCGCACCGACCTAAAAAAACTCTTTTCACATTTCTTGGTATTCTAGGTTGGAGCTGCTGTCTCTGTTCAATTTTGAAGTGTTTAACTATATATCATAGTACTATTTCAATTTAACATTATTTTGTAAAAAATGTTGCGTTTATGTGGCCTGACCAAAAAAAGATCAGATCTTTGCCAAAGAGTTTTTGATGAGAAAAAAACCTCTAGCAATATACCTACTAATGATAATATTGACTCCCTATTTTGGGATATTGAGAAAACCCTTGTCAAGGAGATCAGGGTATGGTGGGACATTAAGGGACTGGAGCATTACCTCAAGGTTGACAGAGTCCCGAGAGGCCTGAGAATAAATAAAAACCCTACGTTTGGTACAGATAGAGCGGATTTTATGAATGAATGGGATAAAATCATACATGAGTGTTCCGTGAACCTCATGAAACTGATTGTCAAAGAAAAACGCTCAGAACTGGTCACTATTGAAGAAACTCTGAAGAATAAAGACTCAATTTTAAGCAAATTTAAAGACAGTGAGGAGTATACCATTAATGAAAAAGTCCTCAACAAAAAATTGGAAAAAATAGAGGAAGAAGTGATCAAAAATAAGGAACATAAGTTCATGAGAGATAAAAAGGACTATGAAAACAACAAAGTCAAAAATTGGTCAAGAATCCCCCCACAAAACAGGGGAAGAATTCCATATCGTTCCAGGGATTGGTCTAGGGATAATAATCCCAGGAACAGATCAGGTTCCTATCATAAACCCGGATTTAGATCCAAGCAAGAAATCGTGCGAACAGAGAATCGTTACCTGCCCTTAGAAGTGCCTACTACCAGCAACATGAATAATGAGGACAACCACCATTTTTTAGAAAGAAGACAACAGAGACCGTACAGGGACA
The DNA here is from genome assembly GCF_028390025.1 of Pseudophryne corroboree. Lineage (NCBI taxonomy): Eukaryota > Metazoa > Chordata > Amphibia > Anura > Myobatrachidae > Pseudophryne > Pseudophryne corroboree. The sequence continues at coordinate 69,165,285 of NC_086448.1, read as the reverse complement.
AGGATCAACAGGGAAGAATAAGGGAAAGTATTCATACAGCCTCACCCTTAAAACGAAGATTACAAGACGAGGAAAACGAGGAGGAAGAAAACGGAAATCCAAGAAAAAAATACAACAAATAACGAACCCAAAAGAAAAAGGCATATTCAATCTATCCTCCCATGTTTTAACGCAGCCACAGATTGCATTACTCGGCAAGGGTATAACATTTGCACCATCAAAAAAGCCAGACAAATTTCAGACTTTCATTGATCTAAACAAATATGTCCGCAACCTCACTCTTAAGCGCCATTTTGCCAGACAAGACACAGCTATCCAGACGAATTATAATACATCAAAATCTGGATTGAAACCTACATCAAAGTTTTATCCATTGGAATCCAAAGGATCCTACATTAATACTTTTTATGACCTGGTCAAAAGGGATCTAATTGAAGGAGATACTCCTCATGTGAAGAAATCCAATCTCAGCAATTCAGAGAAACATGCCATGAAAGAACTACAAGATCTAGACAATATCATCCTCAGACCGGCGGATAAAGGAGGAGGCCTGGTCATACAAGACAAAGATGATTACCTAAAGGAAGCGCAGAGACTTCTCAATGATACTGCATCATATAAGAAACAACCTAAAGACCCTACAGAGGGATTCACAGAGGAACTGAGATTAATCCTCGTCGAGGGATTACGCAAACATCTAATTACCAAAGATGAATTCCAGTACCTCATGAACCACAACCCCATTATTCCAATTTTTTATCACCTGCCGAAAATACATAAACAACTGGACTGTCCACCAGGGAGACCGATCATTGCCGGCATTGACTCATTAACGTCACATCTCTCAGAGTACGTGGATATTTTTTTGAAACCGCTTGTTCAGGGTTTGCCCTCGTACTTGAAGGACACCACCAGTGTCCTAAACCACTTTGAAGCTTTCCAGTGGAAAGATACGTACCTATGGACCACTATCGACGTACAAGCTCTATATACCAGTATTACCCATGACAAGGGAATAGAAGCATGCCGAGACAAATTGAAGACCGATCCAAAGATCACTCAGGATCACTGTGAATTTATATGTTCCCTTATCCAATTCATTTTAACCCACAATTATTTTAAATTTCAAGATACATTCTTTTTACAAGTCTGTGGCACCGCGATGGGGACAGTATTCGCCCCTAGTTATGCCAATATTTTAATGGGTATGTGGGAACAAAGGTTCATTTACAACAATGCTACATTCAAAGAGAATATACGTTTTTATAAAAGGTACATAGACGACATTATCATGGTCTGGGATGGCGATCTAGAGAGTTTTAAAGATTTTATGGAATATATCGGTATTAATGATTTTAACCTGAAATTTACGAGTACAACTAACAAAAGCCACATTGAGTTTTTGGACCTGATCCTAAGCCACGACGGAGAGCAAGTAGTCACAAAGAACTTTATAAAAACTGTCGACACTAACAGCTATTTACATTATAATAGTAGTCATGCTATTAAATGGAAAAACAACATTCCATTCTCAACTATGTATAGGTTACGAAGAAACTGCACGACAAACGAAACATTCACAGAACAATCCCTAATCTATGCAGATAGATTCAGAGAAAGGGGTTATCCGGAAAAGATCATTAAAGAGGCAATAGATCGAGGCGAAGCACTGGACAGAAAAACCCTCATTCATCCAAAGAAGAAGGAAGTAACCAGGAACCACGCAGTACCATTCATCACACAATACAGTTGTGAAGAGAATCGAATTAGAAAGTCTTTTTCAAAACACTGGCATGTTCTAAAATTGGATCCTGTGCTGAGAGAAATCCTACCAGAACGCCCACAAGTCCTATTCAGAAAATCCCGGAATATCAAGGAAATCCTGGCTCCAAGCATGATTAGAAGCAGGGGGACCACTACTACGAGTCTTCCCAGATGTAAGGGCATGTACAAATGCGGACACTGCATTATGTGTAAATTCGTCCACCCGAATAGGCGATCCTTTTTTAATTCTGACCAAACCAAAGAATTTAATATGAAGGACTTTGTTAATTGCAACACGTCTTCAGTTATATACGTGATAGAGTGTGGATGCCATCGTAAGTATGTGGGAAAGACTAAAAGACTTCTGAAACTTCGAATCCAAGAACATGTACGTAATATCAAAAACAAAATTGAAAGTCATCCACTCTCCAGACATTTTACCGAAACCCACAACTCCTGCCTGGATACATTTACTTTCAGAGCCATCGAACATGTTACATTAGGACCTAGAGGAGGGGATCTCCTAAAAAAGCTATCCCAGAGGGAAATGTATTGGATTTTTACTCTAAATACCCTCCAACCTCGCGGCCATAATGAAGGCTACGAGATTGCCCCCTTCCTATGAGACACACTGAAGCCTCATATCTGAACCATGAGCTCGCCGAGAAACAGCTTCCTTTATATTTCCCAAAATTAGTGTGCTTGATCGTCCCTGTAATTATTTACTTATTTAATCAATCATTTATTTATCTATTTTTATTATGACAGATCACGGTTTTTATTCCACATCCCATAAGAAATATACTTGGGATCATGGCATATCTATATGTTTTAACTGTTTATATATGTATATGGATTTTTATCTATATTTTTATTTTTATTTTTATTTTTAAATATTTTTTACAATTGGCATATTTCTTATATATATATTAATGTAGCACCTCTGTATCTCTTATTTATCTATTGATGTATTTTATGTAATTTATTATGCATAAGTATGCTGCGGAGCAATATTAACGATAATGGACTTTACTACTCTGCTTCCAAACCAGTTTTACTACATTGGCGTTACTTCCGCCATCCACTGTGCCAACCACCAACAGGATGTTACTGCTGGAACGCATGTGGCTCTCCAGTCTAAAACCGGAAGTGACGCGACCGCGTCACTTCCGGTTTCACGGAGCTCACGGAGCACATGTATTGTGTGTCCGTGGCGCTCTGCAGCCAGTTGATTACCCTTTATTATTCCACTGTACCACCAATATAACATATGGATATTAGATAAATGACATTTACTACTCTGCTTCCAAACCAGTTTTATTACATTGGCGTTACTTCCGCCATCCACTGTGCCAACCACCAACAGGATGTTACTGCTGGAACGCATGTGGCTCTCCAGCCTAAAACCGGAAGTGACGCGGCCGCGTCACTTCCGGTTTCACGGAGCTCACGGAGCACATGTATTGTGTGTCCGTGACGCTCTGCAGCCAGTTGATTACCCTTTATGATTCCACTGTACCACCAATGTAACATATGGATATTAGATAAATGACATACATGATGCTTTGCATACTTTTATAAGTCGGACCAATCACTTCCGGTTCCGGAAATGACGCGAACCGGAAGTGCAGTCGAAAATGAAACTGAAAGTAGTATAAATATGTGCACTTTCTGACATGATGTATTCTCCTGAGGAAGCCCTGGAGGCGAAACGCGTTGAGACTGACCTGCCTACTGCCTATATCAATCAGCTAAGATTTATGATTTGTTTTATTTTTTGAATTTATATATTACTATTGTTGATGATTAAATACTTTATTGATAATATACAAAGGCAGTAGCAGACGATTGATTCAAGCTATCACACATCACTGGACCGACTTGTTCTACATGGATATATATATATCCTATATGCTTTATTGAATTTTCCATTTGGTACGCTTAAAATAGAAAGGGGGGGCACCCCAATATATACCTGAGGTTACTACACCATATGGCGATGATCTTTATTTCCTAGGTGGGAAACAGCCACAAAGAATTGTCTGAGATATACAGGCTTAATCTCAAGAATTTATCTGGTGGGGAAACAGCCACAAAGAATTGTCTGAGATATACAGGCTTAATCTCAAGAATCTATCCGGTACTTATATTTTATTCACATACATATCACTCCATTTATTCCTAAATACTACACCATATGGCGCCTGTTCTTTTCCCCTGCCTTACATATATATATATATATATATATATATATATAAATAGCAGTACGGTACCATAGTATATTGCTTTACCTCTGTGTCGTCAAGAATACTATCCATATCTGTGCTGCATTGTAGTTGTGCGCAGTATATAGTAGGAGGACAGTGAAGAATTTTGCTGACCACCAGTATATATATATATATATATATATATATATATATATAGCCGTACGGTACAGTAGTCCATTGCTCTACCTCTGTGTCATCAAGTATACTATCCATATCTGTGCTGCATTGTAGTTGTGCGCAGTATATAGTAGGAGGACAGTGCAGAATTTTGCTGACCACCAGTATATATATATATATATATATATATAGCAGTACGGTACTGTAGTCCATTGCTCTACTTCTGTGCCGTCAAGTATACTATCCATATCTGTGCTGCATTGTACTTGTGCGCAGTATATAGTAGGAGGACAGTGCAGAATTTTGCTGACCACCAGTATATATATAGCAGTACGGTACAGTAGTCCATTGCTCTACCTCTGTGTCATCAAGTATACTATCCATATCTGTGCTGCATTGTAGTTGTGCGCAGTATATAGTAGGAGGACAGTGCAGAATTTTGCTGACCACCAGTATATATATAGCAGTACGGTACAGTAGTCCATTGCTCTACCTCTGTGTCGTCAAGTATACTATCCATATCTGTGCTGCATTGTAGTTGTGCGCAGTATATAGTAGGAGGACAGTGCAGAATTTTGCTGATGACCAGTATATATATATATATATATATATAGCAGTACGGTACAGTAGTCCATTGCTCTACCGCTGTGTCGTCAAGTATACTATCCATATCGGTGCTGCATTGTAGTTGTGCGCAGTATATAGTAGGAGGACAGTGCAGAATTTTGCTGACCACCAGTATATATATAGCAGTACGGTACAGTAGTCCATTGCTCTACCTCTGTGTCGTCAAGTATACTATCCATATCTGTGCTGCATTGTAGTTGTGCGCAGTATATAGTAGGAGGACAGTGCAGAATTTTGCTGATGACCAGTATATATATATATATATATATATATATAGCAGTACGGTACAGTAGTCCATTGCTCTACCGCTGTGTCGTCAAGTATACTATCCATATCGGTGCTGCATTGTAGTTTTGCACAGTATATAGTAGGAGGACAGTGCAGAATTTTGCTGACCACTACCTCTCCAACTACCTGTACCTGACCGCCTGTATATAAATATATATATATATATATATATATATACATATATAGCAGTACGGTACAGTAGTCCATTGCTCTACCTCTGTGTTGTCAAGTACACTATCAATATCTGTGCTGCATTGTAGTTGTGCGCAGTGTATAGTAGGAGGACAGTGCAGAATTTTGCTGACCGCCAGTATATATTTTTTTTATTATTATTATTTTCATTTTTATTTTTATTTTTATTTTTATTTTTATTCTTAATTAATTTCATCCTCATTCTCTTACCTATAGGTTCATTTCCACTTCCATTGCTATTGTAGTACCATTTTTTATTTATTTATTTCCAGTACTCTCTGTTGTTATGCAACCATTTTGACTAATTATCCCCATCTATTTTCATTTTCCATATACCTCTCGGCGAGCCGCAACACCTGTATACTAATGACCTATGAGACAAGTGGACGCATCCCCAACCTTCGAATTATAACATAGACCGCAGCACATGAACTTCCTCTGCGGCAGAACTATGGCCCTCATTCCGAGTTGTTCGCTCGGTATTTTTCATCGCATCGCAGTGAGAATTCTCTTAGTGCGCATGCGTAATGTTCGCACTGCGCATGCGTCAAGTAACTTTACTAAGAAGAAAGTAATTTTACTCACGGCTTTTTCGTCGCTCCGGAGAACGCATTGTGATTGACAGGAAATGGGTGTTACTGGGCGGATGTACGGCGTTTTAGGGGCGTGTGGCAGGAAACGCTACCGTTTCCGGAAAAAACGCAGGCGTGTCTGGAGAAACGGTGGGAGTGCTTGGGCGAACGCTGGGTGTGTTTATGACGTCAGCCGGGACCGAAAAGCACTGAATTGATCGCACAGGCAGAGTAAGTCTGGAGTTACTCAGAAACTGCTAACTCGGTTTTGATCGCAATATTGCGAATACATCGGTCGCACATTTAAGATGTTTAGATTCACTCCCAGTAGGCGGCGGCTTAGCGTGTGTAACTCTGCTATAATCGCCTTGCGAGCGAACAACTCGGAATGAGGGCCTATGTTTGATCATATGCTTAGACAACCAAAAAGATGGCCGCCGCTATATGAAGACGACAACACATGGACATCCTCATAGCATTTTGCCCACACGGCGCATGCGCAGAACTGTTTTGAAGCCGCCGGAAGCGGGGCGGAAGTGGGGCGGACGTGGGGCGGATGTCATGAGCCACACAGCCCGGACCGGAAATAGACGGACGGACCCGGTTTTTATGTTTTTTAGCAATAGTATGCCTCGTTTTGAGTAAGGAACACACTAGTAGTGTTCTCCATTGTACCTTCCTTGCAAGTATCTGTTTATATATGCACTTTGAATATATGTTAACATTGCACTAATTAACCTAACAGGAAGTGATGCCAGCAACACTTCCCCCAGTAATGAGGTATAAATATGTTCTGTCTCTAGCCTTACACTACCCCTTGATGAAGTCCATGAGGGACGAAACGCGTTGGGTGCTATTCTGATTTTACCTCAAACCTCTTAAGATAAGCTACCTCATCTCCTCTTTTTCTATGTTTTATCCTATGCATTTTTATACCCGTTTTTTTCTGTGCTTTTATGTACTATTTTATGTATTTGGACACGTGTGCCTTTTGATGTTTTTAGCCTAGCCCCCTTTTTTTCGTCTAATATTTATTGATTAGGCTGCATTTTAATATCATTGTTTTATTTGTTACCCCTTTTTTAGTGCTGTGTATCTCTAAAATTAAATCATACTATTTTTTTTTGTACCTGGTTTTTTCATTATCGATTGGACACCTTGGTCGCTTGCAAGTACCTCATCCTCCCACACCACCCAATATATATATATACAGGTTGAGTCTCCCTTATCCAAAATGCTTGGGACCAGAGGTATTTTGGATTTGGGATTTTTCCGTATTTTGGAATAATTGCATACCATAATGAGATATCATGGTGATGGGACCTAAATCTAAGCACAGAATGCATTTATGTTACATATACACCTTATACACACAGCCTGAAGGTCATTTTAGCCAATATTTTTTATACATTTGTGCATTAAACAAAGTGTGTCTACAGTCACACAATTCATTTATGTTTCATATACACCTTATACACAGAGCCTGAAGGTCATTTAATACAATATTTTTAATAACTTTGTGTATTAAACAAAGTTTGTGTACATTGAGCCATCAAAAAACAAAGGTTTCACTATCTCACTCTCCCTCAAAAAAGTCCGTATTTCGGAATATTCCGTATTTCGGAATATTTGGATATGGGATACTCAACCTGTATATATATATAAACAGAAAGTTCAGCACTCACCAAAATAAGCTCACTTATCCTCACAACATCTAGGAATAAATGAATTAATGATGGGGGTTTAGTTAGTGAATTGGCCAATGCACGGAAGCCTGCACACCGCTCGCCAAGGTACCCCACCTTCATGCAGGTCCTACACTATCACAAAATCATAAAAATTAAAACCTGGCAACTGTAACACACATAATATAACTGCAAATATGCCTACTTGGTTTAAGGTGTATGCCATGAACTCCATGGCTTTTAAAGGTACACTCGTCACCTGACACTGGCTGATAAATTACTGAGAGGCAGCTAACTGTGGCCACAAGCTCTGTTTATGCACCGCTACTATCTTAAACCTGTGTCAGCTGCCTCTTCTGGGGTGGCGAGTGCTGTGGTTTTCTATTTGTTTATATATATATATATATATATATATATATATAGTGTGGTAGTCAGCAGCACTCCATTCATTCATAAATAGTAAAATACAGCCGGTGCCATCCCAGTAATATCCCAATGGCGGATATCCATAAACAAATGTAGAAATCGGCGGCACTCACGGCTCCCAGTCAGGGAATGAAAGAAGACACAGGCATTGTGTACCAGTCAACGTTTCAATGTTATTTAGGTAAACATTTTCCTCAGGACATAAAAAGACAATGACAGTACATACCTTTATACCTATCTGAAGTCCTCCATGGCGCCCGCCGTCCGTTGTGTCTCAGTCAACCAAAGATGACGTCACGGATACGCGCCGGCCGCAGCGTCACGGGGGACATCAGAACACCTGTGTTACAATGAATCAAACAAACCAGTGTAAAAATAAATTATATACAAGTGACAAGATGACCATGACTGAAATTAATGGTTCATACCACATCATTATAATCACAAATTGATGGGAGATCAAACATTATATAACACATGATTTATAACTATACAAATTTGAGCTTTAAATCATTTACTAGCATAGGACACTTTGATAGACATGGCTAAAGTATGGACCTAGTTTATAAATAGCTAATGCTGAATAAGAGCTTAAAGCTAATATAGTCATGAATCACAATGTGTTTAACTAGTGTCCGGCCAGTAGTTAAAAAAGTGAAAGGCAATAAAAAGGATGAGAAATCAGTAGGGCAATTTGATAAAGGGAACCTGGTAAAGGTAATAAAGAACAGTTACATATTTAAATATTTACATAATAAAATTTTTATTTAAAGAAAGCAATGCAGACCAGAGTGTTCATTAAGGCCTCTAGGTGACATTGCGTCGAGCAAGAAAATCCATCTTGCTTCAGCCTTAAGTAAAATGAGTCCTCTATCACCACCCCATTTAAGGGGGGGGACATGATCAATAATCTGATGTTTGAGTACCGCAAGTGAGTGCTTAGCATTCACAAAGTGACGTGCGACTGGTTGGTCGCTTTTCCCAGTTGTTAGCGCTGCTCTAATAGTGGTACGGTGCCCTGCCATGCGTTCCTTAAAGGTGCATTCCGTCTTGCCTACATAATGTAGGCCACACGGGCAACTAAGTAGGTATACAACAAATCTGGTGGAACATGTAAGCCTGTGACGAATTTTATAGCGCTTACCAGTATAGGGATGGCTAAAGCTACTACCCACTATCATGTGGTTGCATGTGGTGCATCCTAAGCATTTAAAACATCCCGTTTTTGGGGGGTTTAAAAAAGATTTTATTACTGGTGCAGCCGGAGGAAACTGGACATTGGTCTTAACTAAATGGTCGCGTAAATTACGCCCCCGTTTACATGCGGGCATTAAACGGGTATTGGATAGTGTGCTCAGTTGTTTGTACGACTGAATTATGGGCCAAAAGTTTTTACTAATACAGGTTGAGTATCCCATATCCAAATATTCCGAAATACGGAATATTCCGAAATACGGACTTTTTTGAGTGAGAGTGAGATAGTGAAACCTTTGTTTTTTGATGGCTCAATGCACACAAACTTTGTTTAATACACAAAGTTATTAAAAATATTGTATTAAATGACCTTCAGGCTGTGTGTATAAGGTGTATATGAAACATAAATGAATTGTGTGAATGTAGACACACTTTGTTTAATGCACAAAGTTATAAAAAATATTGGCTAAAATTACCTTCAGGCTGTGTGTATATGGTGTATATGTAACATAAATGCATTCTGTGCTTAGATTTAGGTCCCATCACCATGATATCTCATTATGGTATGCAGTTATTCCAAAATACGGAAAAATCCGATATCCAAAATACCTCTGGTCCCAAGCATTTTGGATAAGGGAGACTCAACCTGTACTATTAATTTCTTGACTTAAGGTATTGAATTTATTAACCCAAATAAATTTCTCCTGCGCTGTTTTTTTCTTAGTCTGTTGTAGTAGTTTAAAACAAGGTATTTTATTAAATTGGGACGCCAATTACGTTTAAAGGAGTATTTCAATACCAGCCAATGAACATACAACGGACGGCGGGCGCCATGGAGGACTTCAGACAGGTATAAAGGTATGTACTGTCATTGTCTTTTTATGTCCTGAGGAAAATGTTTACCTAAATAACATTGAAACGTTGACTGGTACACAACGCCTGTGTCTTCTTTCATTCCCTGACTGGGAGCCGTGAGTGCCGCCGATTTCTACATTTATATATATATATATATATATATATATATATATATATATATATATAGCAGTACGGTACAGTAGGCCATTGCTATTGATATATTACTGGCATATAATTCCACACATTAAAAGATGGAGAACAAAAATGTGGAGGGTAAAATAGGGAAAGATCAAGATCCACTTCCTCCTCGTGCTGAAGCTGCTGCCACTAGTCATGGCCAAGACGATGAAATGCTATCAACGTCGTCTGCCAAGGCCGATGCCCAATGTCATAGTAGAGAGCATGTAAAATCCAAAAAACAAAAGTTCAGTAAAATGACCCAAAAATCTAAATTAAAAGCGTCTGAGGAGAAGCGTAAACTTGCCAATATGCCATTTACGACACGGAGTGGCAAGGAACGGCTGAGGCCCTGGCCTATGTTCATGGCTAGTGGTTCAGCTTCACATGAGGATGGAAGCACTCATCCTCCCGCTAGAAAAATTAAAAGACTTAAGCTGGCAAAAGCACAGCAAAGAACTGTGCGTTCTTCTAAACCACAAATCCCCAAGGAGAGTCCAATTGTGTCGGTTGCGATGCCTGACCTTCCCAACACTGAACGGGGAGAGGTGGCGCCTTCCACCATTTGCACGCCCCCTGCAAGTGCTGGAAGGAGCACCCACAGTCCAGTTCCTGATATTAAAATTGAAGTTGTCACTGTTGAAGGATGAGGATATGGGTGTTTCTGGCGCTGAGGAGGAAATTGACAAGGAGAATTCTGACGGTGAGGTGGTTTGTTTAAGTCAGGCACCCGGGGAGACACCTGTTGTCCGTGGGATGAATATGGCCATTGACATGCCTGGTCAAATTACCAAAAAAATCACCTCTTCGGTGTGAAATTATTTTAACAGAAATGCGGACAACAGGTGTCAAGCCGTGTGTTGCCTTTGTCACGCTGTAATAAGTAGGGGTAAGGACGTTAACCACCTAGGAACATCCTCCCTTAAACGTCACCTGGAGCGCATTCATCAGAAGTCAATGACAGGTTCAAAAACTTTGGGGTACAGCGGAAGCAGTCCACTGACAACTAAATCCCTTCTTCCTCTTGTACCCAAGCTCCTGCAAACCACACCACCAACTCCCTCAATGTCAATTTCCCCCTTAGACAGGAACGCCAATAGTCCTGCAGGCCATGTCATTGGCAAGTCTGACGAGTCCTCTCCTGACTGTGATTCCTCTGATGGATCCTTGAGTGTAACGCCTACTGCTTCTGTTGTTACTGCTGGCGCTGCTGTGAGTCGATCGTCATCCCAGAGGGGAAGTCGGAATACCACTTGTACTACTTCCAGTAAGCAATTGACTGTCCAACAGTCCTTTGCGAGGAAGATGAAATATCACAGCAGTCATCCTGTTGCAAAGCGGATAACTCAGGCCTTGACAGCTGTGTTGGTGTTAGACGTGCGTCCGGTATCCGGCGTTAGTTCACAGACAATTAGAGAATTTCTTGAGGTAGTGTGTCCCAAATACCATCTAGGTTGCACTTCTCTAGGCAGGCGATACAGAGAATGTACACAGATGTCAGAAAAAGACTCACCAGTGTCCTAAAAAATGCAGTTTTACCCAGTGTCCACTTAACCACGGACATGTGGACAAGTGGAGCAGGGCAGACTCAGGACTATATGACTGTGACAGCCCACTGGGTAGATGTATTGCCTCCCGCAACCAGAACAGCAGAGGCAGCACCAGTAGCAGCATCTCGCAAACTCCAACTCGTTCCTATGCAGGCTATGCTTTGTATCACCGCTTTCCATAAGAGGCACACAGCTGACAACCTCTTACGGAAACTGAGGAACATCATCGCAGATTGGCTTACCCCAATTGGACTCTCCTGGGGATTTATGACATCGGACAACGCCACTAATATTGTGCGTGCATTACAATTGGGCAAATTCCAGCACATCCCATGTTTTGCACATACATTAAATTTGGTGGTGCAGAATTATTTAAAAAATGACAGGGGCGTGCAATAGATGCTATCGGTGGCCATAAGAATTGCGGGCCACTTTCGGCATTCAGCCACCGCGTGCCGAAGACTCGAGCAGCAGCAAACACTCCTGAACCTGCCCCGCCATCAGCTGAAGCAAGAGGTGGTAACGAGGTGGAATTCAACCCTCTATATGCTTCAGAGGATGGAGGAGCAGCAAAAGGCCATTCAAGCCTATACATCTGCCTACGATATAGGCAAAGGAAGGGGAATGCACCTGACTCAAGCGCAGTGGAGAATGATTTCAACATTGTGCAAGGTTCTGCAACCCTTTGAACTTGCCACATGTGAAGTCAGTTCAGACACTGCCAGCCTGAGTCAGGTCATTCCCCTCATCAGGCTTTTGCAGAAGCAGCTGGAGAGATTAAAGGAGGAGCTAAAACAGAGCGATTCCGCTAGGCATGTGGGACTTGTGGATGGAGCCCTTCATTCGCTTAACCAGGATTCACGGGTGGTCAATCTGTTGAAATCAGAGCACTACATTTTGGCCACCGTGCTCGATCCTAGGTTTAAAGCCTACGTTGTATCTCTCTTTCCGGCAGACACAAGTCTGCAGATGTTCAAAGACCTGCTGGTGAGACATTTGTCAAGTCAAGTGGAACGTGACCCGCCAACAGCTCCTCCTTCATTTTCTCCCGCCACTGGAGCTGCCATGAAAAGGATCAGATTTCCAAAACCACCCGCTGGCGGTGATGCAGGGCAGTCAGGAGCGAGTGCTGACATCTGGTCCGGACTGAAGGACCTGCCAACGATTACTGACATGTCGTCTGCTGTCACTGCATATGATTCTGTCACCATTGAAAGAATGGTGGAGGATTATATGAGTGACCGCATCCAAGTAGGCACATCAGACAGTCCGTACGTATACTGGCAGGAAAAAGAGGCAATTTGGAGGCCCTTGCACAAACTGGCTTTATTTTACCTAAGTTGCCCCCCCTCCAGTGTGTACTCCGAAAGAGTGTTTAGTGCAGCCGGTCACCTTGTCAGCGATCGGCGTACGAGGTAACTTCCACAAAATGTGGAGAAGATGATATTTATCAAAATGAATTATAATCAATTCCTCCGTGGAGACATTCACCAGCAATTGCCTCCAGAAAGTACACAGGGACTTAAGATGGTGGATTCCAGTGGGGATGAATTAATAATCTGTGAGGAGGGGGATGTACACAGTGAAAAGGGTGATGAATTGGAGGATGAGGAGGAGGTGGACATCTTGCCTCTGTAGAGCCAGTTTGTGCAATGAGAGATTGATTGCTTCTTTTTTGGTGGGGGCCCAAACCAACCAGTCATTTCAGTCACAGTCGTGTGGCAGACCCTGTCGCTGAAATGATAGGTTTGTTAAAGTGTGCATGTCCTGTTTATACAAAATAAATTTATCTTTGCATCATGTGATGTTTGGGGCTAATTTTTTTAAGTGCCATCCTGTCTGACACTGCAGTGCCATTCCTAGATGGGCCAGGTGTTTGTGCCGGCCACTTGGGTTGCTTAGCTTAGTCATCCAGCGACCTCGGTGCAAATTTTAGGACTAACAATAATATTGTGAGGTATGAGGTGTTCAGAATAGACTGGAAGTGAGTGGAAATTGTAGTTATTGAGGTTAATAATACTATGGGATCAAAATTACCCCCAAATTCTATGATTTAAGCTGTTTTTGAGGGTTTTTTGTAAAAAAAAAACACCCGAATCCAAAACACACCCGAATCCAACAAAAATTTTTCAAGGAGGTTTTACCAAAACGCGTCCGAATCCAAAACACGGCTGCGGAACCGAAACCAAAACACAAAACCCGAAAAATTTCCGGTGCACATCTCTAGCAGCGACCTGATTCATTTGTGTACTTTCCCTGCAACTCACATTCTCCGCTACTCTACCCTGGAACACGAGACCCCTTCAAGTATTGTAGGCCCGCTATCTTGATTTTCCATATACTCCCTCATACTCATTATGTCTAAAATTAAGAGGGTATCCCAAGCCCCATTGGCTTCCTTTTTTGGCTCTAAATTCAAGCCGACTCCACCATCACCTGACCCTCGCTCCTCCTCCAGTTCGCCTCTGCTGGCGGACGTTGAAATTTATCTGCAAATACAAGCGGTTATGACTAATCTTCTGGAGGGAGTCAAAACGGCATTTGCGCAGGAACTTTCTAAGGCTGTCAATTTTAAATCGGAACTATCTTCCCTTGGCGCTAGGACGGATACCCTAGAATCCAAGATTGACAGTCTCTGCCACTCTCAGATTACCCTTGACAAAGAACTTTTGCGGTTACACAATGAGGTTGAATCCCTTAAGGAAAAACAAGAGGACGCCGAAAATCATTCTCGATGGATTAATCTGAGGAAACGCAATGTGGCTGAGACCATTTCTACCTCTGAAATAGTTTTTCTTGGTGGCCTCTTCCGACACATCCTCCCGGACCTGTCCGCAACAGACTATTTGATGGATAGGGCCCACCGGGCCCTTAGAGCGAGGCCCTCGTCTGCTCAACCTCCTTGTGACATCATTGTCCGGCTGCACTATTACCATACTAAGGAACGGTTATTCCAGGCCACCAGAGATACCCAGGTCATTACTTATCAAGATATGGATATCCAGCTATTTCAGGACCTGGCCCCATCCACAATCCAGAAGCATAGAGACCTTCAACCTGTTACACGCCTCTTATGTCAACACAATGTCAGATACCGTTGGGGCTTTCCTTTCCAACTTCAAGTATTCACTGCCAATTCCTCATATTCGGTGAAATCCATTGCTCAAGGCCAGGATCTCCTGGCGAAATTGGATTTGTTACCTGAATCCTCATCTCTGCCCCCTACTGCCCCCAAACACCAACGTTCATGTCTCACTGTTCCGGAATGGTCCACTGTCACGAGACATCACGATCGTGAGCGTGATGCTGCCCCTCCATGAGACTGTTGGTTCCACCTACAGTATCTTGCCTTTTCTGCTTATTGGATGCCTCCGCCTGCATCCTCCCCTTGGACGATGTCCTCGGTGGTTACCGGCCTATGACTGGGAAGCTTTATTTTTATTTATTTATTTTTTATTTTTGGCTGTTCTCGTTAGTTTTCCCTAGTCATGTCTAGGTCTTCCTGGACTTTATATCCTTTATTCAATGTTTCAACTTCCAGTGGTTTTTGTAATTACTACACACAAATGTATTGACATGTTTTCTAACTGAATATTTTATGTTTTTCTTTCACTGCTGTTCTAACTAGGACCCCAGGTCCTGATGTGGGGTGTCTTATCCCCCACATTTCTATGACCCACCCCCCATGCACCCTGTACTTCTTGTACATTATTTTCTATATTCTCCTCATTACTCTGAACCCCTCGTGGGTTCCTGGGTTTAAGGGTTTATGCCCAATTGGGCTTCCTTCCCCTTTCCTCTGTTTTTTACTTTTTTGAGGGAGAGTAAGGTGGGCAGTATTAAGTATGGTGGGTGTGGGGGTGGAAAGGGAGCGAGAAGGAGTCAGTAAGAGTAACTCTAGGGACGCACTAGTAAACCATGATAGGTTACCTTTAAAAAAACAAACGATCAAGGGAACCGCTAAACTAAAATGTATGCTTGCAAATGCAAGAACTCTAGCAGGTAAAATGGGGGGAATTGGAATTGTTAGCATCAAAGGCTGAGTATGACATTATCACTACTGGGTTGCAAACATGGAGGGGTATTCTCTTTTCAGGAGGGATAGGGCAAGCAAAAGAGGAGGAGGTGTATGCCTTTATGTTAAACCATCTCTTAAACCATACTTAAAGGAGGTTGTTTATGAGGGAACTAGTGATAATGTGGAGTCACTATGGGTAGAAATCTCAAGTGGGGGTATTGATGCAAAAAAACTAGTCATAGGCACGTGCTATAAACAGCCGGATATTAGCATACAGGAGGAAGAACAACTCATGCAACAAATCAAAATGGCTGCGGGATTGGGGGACATCATAGTGATTGGGGATTTTAATTATCCTGATATAAATTGTAGTAACGATTCATGTGTTAAAGCGAGGGGCAACAGGTTCTTAAATATGTTAAAAGATCATTACTTGTCTTAATTAGTCGAGTACCCAACTAGGGGTAAAACTACTCTGGATCTAGTAATTACTAATAATGTGGACATTATATCGAACACTAAAGTTGGGAAGACTTTGGGTAACAGTGATCACTATATGATCACATTCGACATCAGTTTCAGGAAACATAGCTATAAGGGTTCAACCAAAACATTTAACTTTAGGAAGGCTAACTTCAGTATGCTGAGATGTGCACTTAAAGACATTGAGTGGGAAGTTTTGTTTCATAACAAGAACACTTCAGAAATGTGGGATGCTTTAAAAGGGTTGCTAGATAGCAATATTCAAAAATGTATTCCCATGGGCAGTAAACGCAGAAGTACTAAACTCAAACTGATGTGGCTTAACAAGAAGGTCAAGGCAGAAATGGATAACAAGAAGCGTGCTTTCAAAGCATTTAAATCTAATGGAAAGGAGGAGTCTTTCAAGTATTACAAGGAATGCAATAAAAAATGCAAAAAAGCAATAAGAGCAGCTAAAATGGAAAATGAAAAGCAAATCGCTATAGAGAGTAAAACCAATCCTAAAAAGTTTTTTAAATACATAAACAGTAAAAGTTTAAAAAAGGAGAACATAGGTCCAATAAAAGATGAGTTTGGAGTATTGATAAATGATGACGAAATAAATGCGGGAAATATTGAACAAATTTTTTTCATCAGTGTTCACCAGAGAAGAACTGATGGTGGGAGGAGTTCATAACAATAGTGACAGTAATGATTCGTGGTTAGATACTTGTTTAAGTGAAGAAGTAGTCCGGGAGAGACTAAGCAAAATTAAGATTAACAAATCACCTGGTCCTGATGGACTTCACCCAAGGGTTCTTATGGAGCTTAGGTCAAAACTAGCAAGACCCCTATGCTTGATTTTCAATAGTTCAATTAGATCAGGCATTGTACTGAAGGATTGGCGTATAGCTGAGGTAGTGCCATTATTTAAAAAGGGATCCAAAAATCATCCGGCTAACTACAGACCGGTTAGTTTGATGTCTATAGTGGGGAAAATATTGGTAGGAATTCTAAGGGATAGCATACAGGAGTATCTACAGACTGCTATGATTATTAGCAAGAACCAACATGGGTTTTAGATGGATAGATCATGTCAAACTAACTTAATTAGCTTCTACGAGGAAGTGAGCAATAATCCCGACCAGGGAAAAGCAGTGGATGTGGTCTACTCAGATTTTACAAAAGCCTTCGATACGGTGACTCACAGGAGACTGATCATCAAATTAAAGGAGCTTGGCCTAGGAAAACTGGACATGGATAAGTAACTGGCTGGATAACTGGGTACAGCGAGAAGTGGTCAATGGGAAGTCCTCAAGCTGGACCCCAGTAGTCAACGGAATACTACAAGGGTCCGTACTCGGGCCACTACTGTTCAACATATTTATTAATGACCTAGAAATAGGACTGGAAAGCACAGTGTCAATCTTTGCAGATGATACTAAACTGTATAAGGTAATTAATTCGTAAATAGACGTGGAGTCTCTGCAGAATGATTTATCTAAACTTGAAACCTGGGCGTCTAAATGGAGAATAAGGTTCAATATTATGCAAGGTTATGCATTTCGGGACTAAAAACAAACTTGCATCCTACATATTAAATGGGGAAAGTCTAAGAGTAACAGTATTGGAAAAAGATTTGGGAGTACTCATTGATAATCGGCTTAATAACCGTACACAATGTCAAAGTGCAGTAAATAAGGCAAGTAAGGTGCTAGCGTGCATAAAACGGGGAATTGAGACAAGGGACTTGGATGTAATCATGCCGCTGTATAAAGCATTGGTACGTCCGCACCTGGAATATTGTGCTCAGTTTTGGGCACCACTGTATAAAAAAGATATCGGTGAACTCGAAAGGGTTCAAAGACGAGCTACTAAATTGATTAAAGGGCTAGAGGGACTGGATTACGAGGAAAGGCTTACTATATTGAATATGTGTACACTGGAAAAGAGGTGTCTAAGAGGAGACATTATTAATATCTTCAAATATGTAAAGGGGTATTACAAAGAGTTATCAGAGGAATTATTTATTAAAAGAACTCTGTTTAGGACACGTGGGCACTCGCTGAGGCTGGAGGAAAGAAAATTCCATACGCAACGGAGAAAAGGGTTCTTCACTGTTAGGGCAATAAGGATTTGGAATTCACTGCCAGGGAAGGTAGTAATGGCGGACTCTGTAAATGCATTTAAAAAAGGAGTGGATACATTTCTGATTGAAAATGATATCCAAGGTTATAACATTTAAAATACAGTATTGACGTTGTTAATCTGGGTGTAACATGATTTATAGTTATTAACTAGTAATAAAACATTACTTCAGCAGGTACATTATAATCAACACAACCTAATATAGGTTGAACACGCTGGGCATCATTCAACCTCAATTACTATGTTACTATGTTACTCTCCTTCCTCTCTTTCCCCCCCTTTTCTTCTTGTGTCTGGTAGACTTTCTCAGTTTTAGCCCTTTTACTTTCTCCACTGCCTTTTCTTTTGTAGCGACTATATTCTTGACTCCATGGCCCTTAAATGACTGTCTATCAATGTAAATGGTCTTAACTCCCCACACAAGCGCATTGTCACCCTGGATGCCTGCCAGAGAGAAAAAGCTGATATAGTGTTTTTGCAGGAGACTCACCTCACGGGAACCCACACTCTATTACAGGGGAAGCAAGTCTCTCAAACTTTTTTTGCTTCTGCGGACTGCAAGAAACGGGGTGTTGCAATACTTATTCATAACACGATCCTTTCTTGCACTCTGCCACCCATTGTGACCCGGAGGGTCGTTTTCTTATTGTGTCTGGTTTGCTTCGCTCACAAAATGTTACTCTTGTTTCAGTATATGCTCCAATCCAGACTCAGGGCCATTTTTTTGTAAGCTGTTCAAGTGCATTGAGCGACATGTGCAGGGTCATCTCATTATAGCGGGGGACTTTAATGTTATCCTTAACCCAAGCCTTGATAGGTACTCGCCCTCCTCACTTAAATCGTTGCCTCCCCTTTCAAAAGACGTACTATCTTTATCTTCCTTGCTTAAATAAGATAATATTTATGACTCCTGGCGTCTTAAGAACTCTACTGCTTGTGACTACACTCATTTCTCCCCACCGCACAATATGTATTCACGCATTGACATGATTTTTGTCTCCCACTCACTAACCTCCCTGACTACTCAGGCTGGAATTACCCCCCTTTCCTGGACAGATCATGCAGGAGTCTTTATCCTCCTCGACCTCCTCAGACAGTAGCCCCACCCTCGTAGGTGGCATCTCGATGACTCAGTTTTGTTACATCCGACTACCTGCTCTACAATCAAGCAGGCTATCTCTGATTATTTTCTAATAAATTCTACCTCAGACGAATCACCTGGTGTTGTTTGGGAGGCCCATAAGGCCACCATCCGTGTCCATCTTATTAGCTCCGCCTCCATCTTGCGTAAACGTGCTGCCGAAGAAATTACCTCTTTAGAGCATCGGCTTGCTGCCCTTCTAGACAGTCATAAACGTAACCCCACATCAACCCTACTGACCGAGATTTAGACTGTCAGAGGCCAACTTAATACCCTTCTTTCTAAGAGGGCTGCCGTCACCCTGCAGAAACACCAACAGCGCTTCTATGATAAGGCCGACAAGGCTGACTCTATGCTGCCCAAAAATCTCAGAAAGAAACGCAACCTCAATTTAATTGAGAAGATTCGGTCTCCCCACACTAACTCCACTACTTATGACCCGATCAAAATTGTCCACGAACTTAGAGAATTTTATTCCTCCTTGTATAACCTCCCTAGCTCCTGCACTGACCATTTCCCTCAGTTTGACAACCTAGACCCATATCTGGCGAATTCCCCACTTCCTAAACTTTCCCGAGATCAACTCTCTTCACTTAACTCTAGTACCTCACAAGACGAAGTTCGGGCTGCCATTAAATCCCTTAAAGACTCTTCTGCCCCCGGCCCGGATGGTGTCTCGACCCAATATTACAAAAAATACTCTGATGTCCTTACTCCCTATCTGACGGACTTTTTTAATAAAGTGCTGGACGGGGCCTCCTTTGACTGTGCTACGACGACGGCTAACATAACTGTGATTCCGAAACCCGGAAAGGATCATTCACTCTGTTCTAACTATAGGCCGATTTCCCTTCTCAACGTTGACCTCAAATTATGTGCGAAAATCTTTGCCAATAGACTGCATCCCCTTGTGTCAACTTTAATCCATCCTGATCAGGTGGGGTTTATCCCGGGCCGTCAAGCTCCTGACAACACCAGGAGGACCATCGACCTGATACACTCCATTCATGATGGTAAAATTCCCTTTTTGTTTATGTCCTTGGATGCCGAAAAGGCTTTCGACCGCATATCCTGGCCGTTCATGTTTGGTGTTCTTGGGTCGATGGGCTTCTCTGGCAAATTTCTACAAGGAATAGCGGGCTTTTACTATTCACCCTCGGCTACTGTCTCTGCAAATGGTCTGACCTCGACACTCATTTTCGCTCTCATTATTGAGCCCATGGCTGCTAGACTTTGCGCCAACTCCAAAATATCTGGGGTCCGTGTTTGCACCACGGAACATAAACTGTCTCTGTACGCCGACAATGTCTTGTTAACACTCACTAACCCCCTCTCCTCGCTCCCGCCCACTCTAGCTGAACTGGATTTATATAGCCACTTTTCTGGCTACAAGATTCATTTAGATAAGATGGAAGCCTTGATTTTTATATATCACAAATGGACAAACTGTCCTTAGAAAACCTTTTCCCATTCAATTGGCGTCTTCAGAAGATAAAATATTTGGGCGTTTTCATAACTAAAAGATACCATCAGCTTTTCCAGGCCAACTTCCCCCGCCTTCTTTGCCAAATTAAACTAGATCTGGAGTCCTGGTCCCGTCAACTTATCTCTTGGATAGGCCGTATAAACACTGTAAAAATGACTGCTCTCCCTAAACTCCTTTATCTCTTTCAAGCCCTCTCTATCCGTATCCCCCCATATGTTTTTAAATTTCTTCAGTTTCAGACTTCTAAGTTTATTTGGGCAGGCAAAAGGCCACCGGTTCGTCTGTGTACTCTCCAAGGGCCGACTCGGGGAGGGGGTTTGGGTATTCCCAATTTTAAGCATTACTACCTCTCTGCACAGCTCGCTCAATGTATTTCATGGAATCATTTTAATACTTCTACAGTGTGGGTTTGCCTTGAGGCTGAGTCTCTGGGACTGCTTTCCCCAGCTTCCATTCTTTGGATTCCTTGAGCCCGTCACCCAAAGAAGGACCGCAAACATCTCATTGTTTCCCACTCTTTATCGATTTGGGACCTGTCCATTCATAAGTTTGGACTATATCCACCACCAGTCCCTATTATACCTCTGTTCAATTCTAAGGATTTCCCACCCGGTCTGGACACCCTGGCATTTTCCCCATGGTTAAAAGGGGGTATCAGATTTCTTAATGATATATCAGAAGGTTGGAGGAGCTTTTAAACTAGGAGCCTGGGGGGAGGGTTTAGCTAGTATCTACGGGACAAAGAGGACAAACAGTAAAGATCAGGGTAAGGAACAATTTGGGGGAGGAGAAGGGGGGAGCGAAGGATCAGCAGGCAAGGGTATCTGCATGGGTATTGACACCAGATTTACGGACACTGGTATTGTCCGAGATATTCCAAAATTATTACCTACGGATGAGTATTCCACAACAATGCAGAATATAGAAAAGGATGTCCAAAGCATAAGGGAAGATACTAACATCAGGGGGCAGGACATAGAAAGACTTATTACATCAAATAGTGCTAGTAGTGAGGAAGGAGGTATTAAACATGATGGGGGTGGTAATGGGGGGAGGAGATTAACAATAGGTAAGAGTAATTCCAGAAAGACACTTGTAAATACAGATAAGATACCATTAAAACAAACCGTCAAGGGAAACACTATGCTAAAATGTATGCTTGCGAATACAAGAAGCCTATCGGGTAAAATGGGAGAATTGGAATGTCTTGCATCAAAATTCCAATACGATATTATAGGTATTACGGAAACATGGTGGGACGACTCCCACGACTGGGTTGCATTTTTGGAGGGTTATTCTCTTTTTAGGAGGGATAGGGCTACCAAAAGGGGAGGAGGGATATGTCTCTTCGTTAAACCATCTCTTAAACCATGCGTAATAGATACTATCTGCAAGGGGATTGGAGATAACGTGGAGTCACTATGGGTTGAGATCACAAGTGAGGGCACTGAGGCAAAGAAACTAGTCATTGGCACGTGTTACAAGCAACCGGATATCAGCATACATGAGGAGGAACAACTTCTACAGCAAATAGAAAAAGCAGCAGGAATGGGGGACATTCTAGTGTTAGGAGACTTTAACTATCCTGATATAAATTGGAGGAACGGTTCATGTTTAAAAACTAGGAGCAGCAGGTTTTTAAATACATTGAAGGATCAATTCCTGACTCAATTAGTCGAGGACCCAACTAGAGGTAAAACTATTCTGGACCTCGTTATTACCAATAACGTGGACATTATATCAAACATTAAAGTTGGGGAGACCTTGGGAAACAGCGATCATTATATGATCTCTTTTGACATCAGCTTCAAGAAAAATAGCTATAAGGGAGCAACCAAAACATTAAACTTTAGGAAAGCTAACTTTAATATGCTGAGATGGGCACTAAGCGGCATTGACTGGGATGAGTTGTTTCATGTCAAGGACACTTCGGAAATGTGGGATACTTTAAAAGGGTTGCTTGAAAGCAATATTCACAAATTAATTCCAATGAGCAGTAAACGTAGGAGTATTAAGCACAAACCAATGTGGCTTAAAAAGGAGGTAAAAGGAGCAGTGGCTAATAAGAGGCGTGCTTTTAAAACATTTAAATCTAATGGAGGGGAGGAGTCATTCCGGTTTTACAAGTGATGAAGAAAAATCAAATATACATCTGAATTGTCTCAGAAATCGTGCATTTAGACTTATATGTAGATATCTGTAAAAGGGCTCCTTTAAATTCCAATAATGATCAGTTTCTCTTCCAGTGGAAAGTTTCTGTCAACCTTTGTCCTAACTTGTGACTAAGAGCATAAGTGCATACGTGGTGCTTAGATAAAGACCCTCTTATTTAGATAACCAGAACTTAATGACATTTTATGGGTTTTGATAAGTACATATCAGATGAACCTTCGGTTTTGGAAAAGAGCATCATGACACATGAACAGAGATGACCTTTATGCTAACAAGGCATATTAAGAAACTCCATTGGTTTGAATGGGAGATCCAGGACTTGTGGAACCGATCTGCCACCTTCAGGAAAAGATCAGCCATTTCATCTAGCCCAGCTGACCATATTGGGATTTCCTGTTTGTGACCATCAGCCAATCAATAATCCCCTTGTTATCTGAATACACGCCCCATTGATTAATCAATTATGAACTATTGTATAATTCTGTACTATATATGTGAGCCTGAATTCCCCTGAAGGAACGGGCATCATTGATGAAGTCTGTCTTGGGTCACATCTCTCTCTGCGCAGACAAAATAGGCGTGGCCTCTTTGATAATAAATTCTATATGCTGAATATCATCACAATGGAGACTCCCCAATTCTTTTAAATAATTAGGCTTTTACATTTTGGCGGCTCGTCTGGGATTCCCCGACCCAAGAAAAAACTCTGATGCCACTTGCAAGTACCTCTCACAGGAGTATTATGTACACAAGTTTACTTGCAGGGATCTAGAGCAGACATTGTATACATGTTTACCAGAAGACTTAGCGCAATCCCTTGCTGCAACCATTGATCTTGCCGCAAATGATTTCAGCGATCCAACAAAGGCCAAAATAGATGCATTAAATGCTAGACTACGAGAATTATACCCACCAGTCCCCAAATCGGACGACTTGTTTACAATCAGACAGGCAGAAAATTAAACAGTGGATGAGTATTTTGACAAATTTAAGTTAATGGTACCAACTTTCACTGCAGGTGAAATGATAGTTAAACCAAATGCGGCTTCCACCGTGCTGGTCACATGTTTTGTTGAAGGTCTAAAACCTACAGTGATGACAGCTCTCAAAACCACAACAATAGCATGGAGAACGTCACCAATAAACACTGTTGTGGGGGAAGCAAGAGCGCATGAACTTAATCTTGTCAAACCCACCCCAGTCCTTGTTGTAGACCACAGTCCTCCTGCACAAATTCAGCAACAAACAAATATTAACAATCCACATACAGTTCAAAACAATCAGGGGCCTCCTGCTCAAAACCATTGGGGCCCCAGACAGCCAAGACATAGTCAGCAAAATAGAAACTCATGGCAGGGACCGCAGGGAGGTAAGTACACAACTAGAAACATAGGTCCAGTATACCAGGGCCCTAGACACCCAGACCAAATGGCATGCTTTACATGTGATAAGTACGGCCATAGAGCTAGATATTGCAGGAGTCAAGTAGCCTCACAGCACAGATTATACGCACATGGAAATGCCGGGACACCCAGCGGCCCCATACAGACTCCCTACCACCAGCATGATAACCAAGGACCCCAGGTGGGCAATCATGTCCCACACAGTGGCCCACACAATCAGATGTCAGCGGTAGGAGTCTCAGGGCAAATACAACACCTGCCAATACTAGCTGATAGTAATATACAGATAGGTCCATTAAATGATACACATGCTTTCTTGCTAGCATCCAATGCACCAGCAAACTTGCTAGGTCGTGACCTACTATGCAAACTTAAAGGCACCATTTACTGCACAGCGGATGGCATTTATTTAGATATTCCAAAATCACTAGAAAGCAATACACAAGCGCTGTTTGACACACCTGTCACAGTTATCATCCAACAGATACACACTCCTACTTCTAAATCACATAGCCTTACCACAGAGCAAACAGTTTTTACAGTAGGAAATGAACCAGAGTTGCAATATGAAATAAACAAACTTATATTAATGACATCACCTGCATATAGAAAACCCAACATACCCCTAGATGAACAACAGATCATATTACTTATAGACATCTTCCCTTCAGCCATTGACTGGAAGCTATTTAACTCTGTGAACATATACTTCAAAACCTTATTTCATACATATATTTGTCATAACTTTATATGCAAGTTAAATGTTTTGTTTTGGCGCAGCATTTACAGTACAAATTTTTCTATGTGTATGTATGTGTATGTCATACTTGCCTACCTGACCCTCTCCATGAGGGAGAAAATGCTCTGTTCCTGGACTTTCCTGGTAATGTATGCAGGGCCGGAGCTTCCACTAGGCAGCTTTAGGCAGCTGCCTAGGGGCACCAGGACCTGAGGGGGCGGCCAGCTACAGCAAAAAGGTAGTGTGGTCCTACCTTTCACAGCTGCCGCAATCCCCCGACACTCGTATCTTACAGTAGCTGCAACTGCCAAGCTCCCGTATTGCAGCCTCCAGCTCTGCCTCCACCCGGCACAGGCAGTAACTTTGACAGCTCCTGGAGTGCTGGCTGGGGGTGACATGCAGTGCTGCTCTTCATTCCAGGCTTTTTCACAAACTACTCAGTCCCTACTCTGCATCGCAGCATGCAGGTAAGGTGGCTGCACAGTGCACTGCCTGCATTTGATAAGGAAAGTGGGGGAGAGCAGCAGTGTGTGGAGGGGGGGGGGGAGAGATGAGTAGCAGGCATGCACACAGATGGTGGGGGGAATAGAACAGCAGACATTTAACAGATGAGGGGGGGAAGGGTGTGAGCAGCAGGCACCCACACAGACTGGAGAGCAGCCATGCAACAGACTGGGGGTGGGGGAGACCACCAGCATGCCATTCATCTGAAGGGCAGGTAGGGGGAAGGGGCAGTAGGCAGAAGTTTTGCCTAGGGTGCCGAGAAAGCTTGCACCGGCCCTGAATGTATGATTGCCATCACCTGTGGTGAGATAGTTAATTGATAAGAAAGGTGTTTCATCACAGGTGATGGCAATCATACATTACCAGGAAAGTCCAGGAACAGAGCATTTTCTCCCTCATGGAGAGGGTCAGGTAGGCAAGTATGGTGTATGTGTGTGTATGCATGTGTATATATGGTATATATGAATGTATTTATGGGAAAAACATTTATGTTTCTTGTAGAGATGAGCGGGTTCGGTTTCTCTGAATCCGAACCCGCCAGAACTTCATGTTTTTTTTCACGGGTCCGAGCGACTCGGATCTTCCCGCCTTGCTCGGTTAACCCGAGCGCGCCCGAACGTCATCATGACGCTGTCGGATTCTCGCGAGGCTCGGATTCTATCGCGAGACTCGGATTCTATATAAGGAGCCGCGCGTCGCCGCCATTTTCACACGTGCATTGAGATTGATAGGGAGAGGACGTGGCTGGCGTCCTCTCCGTTTAGACACTTGATTTACTAATTTTGGGGAGCATTAGGAGTACTCAGTAGTGTACAGTGCAGAGTTTTGCTGATAGTGACCAGTGACCACCACTTTTATTTATAATCCGTTCTCTGCCTGAAAAAAGCGATACACAGCACACAGTGACTCAGTCACATACCATATCTGTGTGCACTGCTCAGGCTCAGGCCAGTGTGCTGCATCATCTATTATCTATATATAATATTATATATCTGTCTGACTGCTCAGCTCACACAGCTTATAATTGTGGGGGAGACTGGGGAGCACTACTGCAGTGCCAGTTATAGGTTATAGCAGGAGCCAGGAGTACATAATATATTATATAGTGAGTGACCACCAGACACACAGTGCAGTTTATTTAATATATCCGTTCTCTGCCTGAAAAAAGCGATACACACAGTGACTCAGTCAGTCACATACCATATCTGTGTGCACTGCTCAGGCTCAGGCCAGTGTGCTGCATCATCTATATATATTATATATCTGTCTGACTGCTCAGCTCACACAGCTTATAATTGTGGGGGAGACTGGGGAGCACTACTGCAGTGCCAGTTATAGGTTATAGCAGGAGCCAGGAGTACATAATATTATATTAAAATTAAACAGTGCACACTTTTGCTGCAGGAGTGCCACTGCCAGTGTGACTAGTGACCAGTGACCTGACCACCAGTATATAATATTAGTAGTATACTATCTCTTTATCAACCAGTCTATATTAGCAGCAGACACAGTACAGTGCGGTAGTTCACGGCTGTGGCTACCTCTGTGTCGGCACTCGGCAGCCCGTCCATAATTGTATATACCACCTAACCGTGGTTTTTTTTTCTTTCTTTATACATACATACTAGTTACGAGTATACTATCTCTTTATCAACCAGTCTATATATTAGCAGCAGACACAGTACAGTGCGGTAGTTCATGGCTGTGGCTACCTCTGTGTCGGCACTCGGCAGCCCGTCCATAATTGTATATACCACCTAACCGTGGTTTTTTTTTCTTTCTTTATACATACATACTAGTTACGAGTATACTATCTCTTTATCAACCAGTCTATATATTAGCAGCAGACACAGTACAGTGCGGTAGTTCACGGCTGTGGCTACCTCTGTGTCGGCACTCGGCAGCCCGTCCATAATTGTATATACCACCTAACCGTGGTTTTTTTTTCTTTCTTTATACATACATACTAGTTACGAGTATACTATCTCTTTATCAACCAGTCTATATTAGCAGCAGACACAGTACAGTGCGGTAGTTCACGGCTGTGGCTACCTCTGTGTCGGCACTCGGCAGCCCGTCCATAATTGTATATACCACCTAACCGTGGTTTTTTTTTCTTTCTTTATACATACATACTAGTTACGAGTATACTATCTCTTTATCAACCAGTCTATATATTAGCAGCAGACACAGTACAGTGCGGTAGTTCACGGCTGTGGCTACCTCTGTGTCGGCACTCGGCAGCCCGTCCATAATTGTATATACCACCTAACCGTGGTTTTTTTTTCTTTCTTTATACATACATACTAGTTACGAGTATACTATCTCTTTATCAACCAGTCTATATATTAGCAGCAGACACAGTACAGTGCGGTAGTTCACGGCTGTGGCTACCTCTGTGTCGGCACTCGGCAGCCCGTCCATAATTGTATATACCACCTAACCGTGTTTTTTTTTTCTTTCTTTATACATACATACTAGTTACGAGTATACTATCTCTTTATCAACCAGTCTATGTATTAGCAGCAGACACAGTACAGTGCGGTAGTTTACGGCTGTGGCTACCTCTGTGTCGGCACTCGGCAGCCCGTCCATAATTGTATATACCACCTAACCGTGGTTTTTTCTTTCTTTCTTTATACATACATACTAGTTACGAGTATACTATCTCTTTATCAACCAGTCTATATATTAGCAGCAGACACAGTACAGTGCGGTAGTTCACGGCTGTGGCTACCTCTGTGTCGGCACTCGGCAGCCCGTCCATAATTGTATATACCACCTAACCGTGGTTTTTTTTTCTTTCTTTATACATACATACTAGTTACGAGTATACTATCTCTTTATCAACCAGTCTATATATTAGCAGCAGACACAGTACAGTGCGGTAGTTCACGGCTGTGGCTACCTCTGTGTCGGCACTCGGCAGCCCGTCCATAATTGTATATACCACCTAACCGTGGTTTTTTTTTCTTTCTTTATACATACATACTAGTTACGAGTATACTATCTCTTTATCATCCAGTCTATATATTAGCAGCAGACACAGTACAGTGCGGTAGTTCACGGCTGTGGCTACCTCTGTGTCGGCACTCGGCAGCCCGTCCATAATTGTATATACCACCTAACCGTGGTTTTTTTTTCTTTCTTTATACATACATACTAGTTACGAGTATACTATCTCTTTATCAACCAGTCTATATATTAGCAGCAGACACAGTACAGTGCGGTAGTTCACGGCTGTGGCTACCTCTGTGTCGGCACTCGGCAGCCCGTCCATAATTGTATATACCACCTAACCGTGGTTTTTTTTTCTTTCTTTATACATACATACTAGTTACGAGTATACTATCTCTTTATCAACCAGTCTATATATTAGCAGCAGACACAGTACAGTGCGGTAGTTCACGGCTGTGGCTACCTCTGTGTCGGCACTCGGCAGCCCGTCCATAATTGTATACTAGTATCCAATCCATCCATCTCCATTGTTTACCTGAGGTGCCTTTTAGTTGTGCCTATTAAAATATGGAGAACAAAAATGTTGAGGTTCCAAAATTAGGGAAAGATCAAGATCCACTTCCACCTCGTGCTGAAGCTGCTGCCACTAGTCATGGCCGAGACGATGAAATGCCAGCAACGTCGTCTGCCAAGGCCGATGCCCAATGGCATAGTACAGAGCATGTCAAAACCAAAACACCAAATATCAGTAAAAAAAGGACTCCAAAACCTAAAATAAAATTGTCGGAGGAGAAGCGTAAACTTGCCAATATGCCATTTACCACACGGAGTGGCAAGGAACGGCTGAGGCCCTGGCCTATGTTCATGGCTAGTGGTTCAGCTTCACATGAGGATGGAAGCACTCAGCCTCTCGCTAGAAAACTGAAAAGACTCAAGCTGGCAAAAGCACCGCAAAGAACTGTGCGTTCTTTGAAATCCCAAATCCACAAGGAGAGTCCAATTGTGTCGGTTGCGATGCCTGACCTTCCCAACACTGGACGTGAAGAGCATGCGCCTTCCACCATTTGCACGCCCCCTGCAAGTGCTGGAAGGAGCACCCGCAGTCCAGTTCCTGATAGTCAGATTGAAGATGTCAGTGTTGAAGTACACCAGGATGAGGAGGATATGGGTGTTGCTGGCGCTGGGGAGGAAATTGACCAGGAGGATTCTGATGGTGAGGTGGTTTGTTTAAGTCAGGCACCCGGGGAGACACCTGTTGTCCGTGGGAGGAATATGGCCGTTGACATGCCAGGTGAAAATACCAAAATAATCAGCTCTTCGGTGTGGAGGTATTTCACCAGAAATGCGGACAACAGGTGTCAAGCCGTGTGTTCCCTTTGTCAAGCTGTAATAAGTAGGGGTAAGGACGTTAACCACCTCGGAACATCCTCCCTTATACGTCACCTGCAGCGCATTCATAATAAGTCAGTGACAAGTTCAAAAACTTTGGGTGACAGCGGAAGCAGTCCACTGACCAGTAAATCCCTTCCTCTTGTAACCAAGCTCACGCAAACCACCCCACCAACTCCCTCAGTGTCAATTTCCTCCTTCCCCAGGAATGCCAATAGTCCTGCAGGCCATGTCACTGGCAAGTCTGACGAGTCCTCTCCTGCCTGGGATTCCTCCGATGCATCCTTGCGTGTAACGCCTACTGCTGCTGGCGCTGCTGTTGTTGCCGCTGGGAGTCGATGGTCATCCCAGAGGGGAAGTCGTAAGCCCACTTGTACTACTTCCAGTAAGCAATTGACTGTTCAACAGTCCTTTGCGAGGAAGATGAAATATCACAGCAGTCATCCTACTGCAAAGCGGATAACTGAGTCCTTGACAACTATGTTGGTGTTAGACGTGCGTCCGGTATCCGCCGTTAGTTCACAGGGAACTAGACAATTTATTGAGGCAGTGTGCCCCCGTTACCAAATACCATCTAGGTTCCACTTCTCTAGGCAGGCGATACCGAGAATGTACACGGACGTCAGAAAAAGACTCACCAGTCTCCTAAAAAATGCAGTTGTACCCAATGTCCACTTAACCACGGACATGTGGACAAGTGGAGCAGGGCAGGGTCAGGACTATATGACTGTGACAGCCCACTGGGTAGATGTATGGACTCCCGCCGCAAGAACAGCAGCGGCGGCACCAGTAGCAGCATCTCGCAAACGCCAACTCTTTCCTAGGCAGGCTACGCTTTGTATCACCGCTTTCCAGAATACGCACACAGCTGAAAACCTCTTACGGCAACTGAGGAAGATCATCGCGGAATGGCTTACCCCAATTGGACTCTCCTGTGGATTTGTGGCATCGGACGACGCCAGCAATATTGTGTGTGCATTAAATATGGGCAAATTCCAGCACGTCCCATGTTTTGCACATACCTTGAATTTGGTGGTGCAGAATTTTTTAAAAAACGACAGGGGCGTGCAAGAGATGCTGTCGGTGGCCAGAAAAATTGCGGGACACTTTCGGCGTACAGGCACCACGTACAGAAGACTGGAGCACCACCAAAAACTACTGAACCTGCCCTGCCATCATCTGAAGCAAGAAGTGGTAACGAGGTGGAATTCAACCCTCTATATGCTTCAGAGGTTGGAGGAGCAGCAAAAGGCCATTCAAGCCTATACAATTGAGCACGATATAGGAGATGGAATGCACCTGTCTCAAGTGCAGTGGAGAATGATTTCAACGTTGTGCAAGGTTCTGATGCCCTTTGAACTTGCCACACGTGAAGTCAGTTCAGACACTGCCAGCCTGAGTCAGGTCATTCCCCTCATCAGGCTTTTGCAGAAGAAGCTGGAGGCATTGAAGAAGGAGCTAAAAGGGAGCGATTCCGCTAGGCATGTGGGACTTGTGGATGCAGCCCTTAATTCGCTTAACAAGGATTCACGGGTGGTCAATCTGTTGAAATCAGAGCACTACATTTTGGCCACCGTGCTCGATCCTAGATTTAAAGCCTACCTTGGATCTCTCTTTCCGGCAGACACAGGTCTGCTGGGGTTGAAAGACCTGCTGGTGACAAAATTGTCAAGTCAAGCGGAACGCGACCTGTCAACATCTCCTCCTTCACATTCTCCCGCAACTGGGGGTGCGAGGAAAAGGCTCAGAATTCCGAGCCCACCCGCTGGCGGTGATGCAGGGCAGTCTGGAGCGACTGCTGATGCTGACATCTGGTCCGGACTGAAGGACCTGACAACGATTACGGACATGTCGTCTACTGTCACTGCATATGATTCTCTCAACATTGATAGAATGGTGGAGGATTATATGAGTGACCGCATCCAAGTAGGCACGTCACACAGTCCGTACTTATACTGGCAGGAAAAAGAGGCAATTTGGAGGCCCTTGCACAAACTGGCTTTATTCTACCTAAGTTGCCCTCCCACAAGTGTGTACTCCGAAAGAGTGTTTAGTGCCGCCGCTCACCTTGTCAGCAATCGGCGTACGAGGTTACATCCAGAAAATGTGGAGAAGATGATGTTCATTAAAATGAATTATAATCAATTCCTCCGCGGAGACATTGACCAGCAGCAATTGCCTCCACAAAGTACACAGGGAGCTGAGATGGTGGATTCCAGTGGGGACGAATTGATAATCTGTGAGGAGGGGGATGTACACGGTGATATATCGGAGGGTGAAGATGAGGTGGACATCTTGCCTCTGTAGAGCCAGTTTGTGCAAGGAGAGATTAATTGCTTCTTTTTTGGGGGGGGTCCAAACCAACCCGTCATATCAGTCACAGTCGTGTGGCAGACCCTGTCACTGAAATGATGGGTTGGTTAAAGTGAGCATGTCCTGTTTTGTTTATACAACATAAGGGTGGGTGGGAGGGCCCAAGGACAATTCCATCTTGCACCTCTTTTTTCTTTTCTTTTTCTTTGCATCATGTGCTGATTGGGGAGGGTTTTTTTGGAAGGGACATCCTGCGTGACACTGCAGTGCCACTCCTAGATGGGCCCGGTGTTTGTGTCGGCCACTAGGGTCGCTAATCTTACTCACACAGTCAGCTACCTCATTGCGCCTCTTTTTTTCTTTGCGTCATGTGCTGTTTGGGGAGGGTTTTTTGGAAGGGACATCCTGCGTGACACTGCAGTGCCACTCCTAGATGGGCCCGGTGTTTGTGTCGGCCACTAGGGTCGCTAATCTTACTCACACAGCTACCTCATTGCGCCTCTTTTTTTCTTTGCGTCATGTGCTGTTTGGGGAGGGTTTTTTGGAAGGGACATCCTGCGTGACACTGCAGTGCCACTCCTAGATGGGCCCGGTGTTTGTGTCGGCCACTAGGGTCGCTAATCTTACTCACACAGCTACCTCATTGCGCCTCTTTTTTTCTTTGCGTCATGTGCTGTTTGGGGAGGGTTTTTTGGAAGGGCCATCCTGCGTGACACTGCAGTGCCACTCCTAGATGGGCCCGGTGTTTGTGTCGGCCACTAGGGTCGCTAATCTTACTCACACAGCTACCTCATTGCGCCTCTTTTTTTCTTTGCGTCATGTGCTGTTTGGGGAGGGTTTTTTGGAAGGGCCATCCTGCGTGACACTGCAGTGCCACTCCTAGATGGGCCCGGTGTTTGTGTCGGCCACTAGGGTCGCTAATCTTACTCACACAGCTACCTCATTGCGCCTCTTTTTTTCTTTGCGTCATGTGCTGTTTGGGGAGGGTTTTTTGGAAGGGCCATCCTGCGTGACACTGCAGTGCCACTCCTAGATGGGCCCGGTGTTTGTGTCGGCCACTAGGGTCGCTAATCTTACTCACACAGCTACCTCATTGCGCCTCTTTTTTTCTTTGCGTCATGTGCTGTTTGGGGAGGGTTTTTTGGAAGGGACATCCTGCGTGACACTGCAGTGCCACTCCTAGATGGGCCCGGTGTTTGTGTCGGCCACTAGGGTCGCTTATCTTACTCACACAGCGACCTCGGTGCAAATTTTAGGACTAAAAATAATATTGTGAGGTGTGAGGTATTCAGAATAGACTGAAAATGAGTGTAAATTATGGTTTTTGAGGTTAATAATACTTTGGGATCAAAATGACCCCCAAATTCTATGATTTAAGCTGTTTTTTAGTGTTTTTTGAAAAAAACACCCGAATCCAAAACACACCCGAATCCGACAAAAAAAATTCGGTGAGGTTTTGCCAAAACGCGTTCGAACCCAAAACACGGCCGCGGAACCGAACCCAAAACCAAAACACAAAACCCGAAAAATTTCAGGCGCTCATCTCTAGTTTCTTGTTACTATGAATTTTAAGAATGATATTAACATTACTATTTATTTCCAGTGTTTAAGCGCATATAGTTTGGACGATGATGAAATATTTATTTTTATTTTTTCCACCTACACATTGTATTTTTTATTACCAAATACATGTGGCAAATTTTTTAAACTTGTTTCTTTCTTTTGGCTACTGCCCGCTTAATTAAGTCACCTGTTATTTCAGACAACCCCTTCTACATAAAGCCAATGACATACCACACAGAAGTAACGTATCTACCGACATAATTTAATTTTTTCTCTTATATTGCTGTTTTTTTCTCTAAATATTATATTTTCATACTTTAATGGTCATAACCCTTAATTTCATTTATCTATTTCATAACTCTAGGGTTATTGTTATAATCTATTTCTATTGTATCAGTTTGCCATGTTTTTTTAACATTCCCAGATCATTAGATTTCTGCATGTTTCTTTGTGTTCAGCTTCAGCTGCAATATAATGAGGAGTTTTGTCTGTCTGTGTGTGTAGCTGAACAGGTGCATTAAGTCTCCTCATCAGAAGGCCTAGTCTCCCTGGCTGCTCTGATTGGGTATTATCTCCTATATATATATGTATTTCCCTACTCTCATTCCATGCTGGTCATAGTTCCTAGTTGCTGCAGGAGCCCTCATCACTCTGTTCCAATCCCAGGCTCTCAGCATCCATCGACAGTGCCAGATCTAGTGTCCAGCTTTTGCACCGTACCAGCCTTCTATAAAATTACCTTGCTGTTTTATGTATCTTTATTTTTTCTTTAGTATTAGTTAAGTACTAGATGCTATATATAGTTCTATTCCTCCCAGCAAGGAGGTTATCTCAGTTAACCTCTCCTCAGTATTAACCTCTCCCCGAGAGTCCCTCATCCCCTCAGTACTTTAGTTTTAGTTATTATGCAGTGCAATTGTTTGCCTTACTTTCACCCCACTGATCCTCACTGCCCATGTAGTTCTCTTAGGGTTCAGTTCCTGCCGGCTTTGATCCAGGTCACCTAGGGGTTGAGCTCACACTACCGCCAGTGGCGTAAGTCCTGGTGGGCATCCCAGTACCGGTAGACATATAGAGTCTTATGGCAAAAAGCAGCTCTTATAGGCAAGAAGACCTGCTGAGCGTGTTCTATGACTCTCAATCCCAGGTGTACAGGGGTCACTGCTTGAAGACCGAAGCACCACTGAATTCCAAAGGAAGATCTCCATTCCGGTGTAACAGTTATTTGACCATATAACAATTTAAGAGTTTTATTACTGTAATGTCGAAGTCAACAAAGTGGTACAAGCATTATAAAACAATACAGGTTTGGTTTTGTGACAATGTTGTCCCAAAGGGGGGGGAGAGTAGAACATATTTGGTATAGGCAAAGATATTGTTACTATCAATAGCTGTATGGTGCATATTTCAGTAAGTTTTATATTAGAAAAGATATAAAAGTGGAAAAAGAAAAAGTATGTAGTATAATAGATGGAGCAATATGAATGTTGCGTGAAAGTTTGAAGACTAGAAGAAAGGTCAGTCTTCAGAAGGACAAAAGAATGAGATACCACCTAGTCATCCCACACACGACAATGATATTGCAATGTCAAAGGAAACTGTACAGTCACAAAACACAATATAAAGACATTGATTCCATGATTACTTGACAATGAACCACTATGAGAAATATAGAAATTATCCTGTTCATATGGAAAATAAATATTGTATAATAGTGAAAGGTTAAACCTATGAAAATTTCCTTCCTTGTGGAAGGGAAAATGGATGTGAACCAGATAATAACCGGTATCTGTAGAGATCTGTACAGATAACAAATAACAGTTTAGTTTTCTTTTCCTTTGAATATAATGTAATGGGAGAGAATACCCCGCTCTACACAAGGACCTTCCCCAGGCGATATAGAATAACTCTATCCACCATATAAGAAATATGTTTTAGTATATTGTAAAGTGTTTAGTGGGCAGCCAGAAACACTGGTTGGCCACATTTTGATAGACAAATATGTATATTTGATCATGAGAGTCTAATCCACAAGCACACTGCCCTATAGGTCTTTGGCCTCAGAGAGTCCCACCATGGTAATAATTTTTGTCAACAGTCACAGGGAACACAGTGTGGAGTTGGCGTAGTCTTGCATACACACCAGTTGATGTCTATTGCTCCACTAACCCTGTTCCCAAGAACCTGTTTCCATATTAGATTTTCCTTGGCACATGCTCAGATTATAGAGTAAACCCAAAAGAAGATCATGCTGAATTAAATAACAGCACCACAGATTATATCCATGCCTTAAAGGAAAAAGATACACCAGAGCGTAGTCTCCTCACAGGCAAACAGCAGTGCTGGGACCAGCTGGCATGATATGAAGCCTGGTGAGTTTATGAATGGTCCGCAATTCTCTTTTCAGGTCTCCTTATACAGTAGATCACTGGGGAAGGACCAGGTCAAGGACTAGCTCCACCTAGGAAAGTTGCTGAGAGAAACCCACCTGGAGAAGCTAAAAGCACCAACGAGGGAGGCTGATCTCACCCTAGGTTTGGAGGAACTGTTCAAAGGACAGTAAATAGTTTAATGCCTTGTTTGGTAAGGATGGTAAAATGAAAGAATGTGGGACAGATGAGAATGTCCTGCTGCCCTGAACCTGATAAATAAAAGGAATCACAAATCTCTATAAGGTGTATTAAGTTTAGGAATAGACCTATCCATGATAGATTGGATGGCAGATAATATATTTCATACAAGATTGAACGAGGGGGGGAAACAGGATGTGGAGTGGAACCAGGTTCCTGGTGCTGTGGCAAGTAAGGTAACAATTCACTTGAGGGTACTATGTGACTGACAAAATTTTTCCCTACATCATGGTCCATAATGGTTTAAGGAAAATAACATACAATATGTTCCCCACACTGACCATGGCATATGAAAACATAATGAACAACGCTAGGAATATGTACGAAATGATGTAAAAATTAGTGATGAGCGGGTTCGGTTCCTCGGAAACCGAACCCCCCCGCACTTCACTCATTTTACACGGGTCCGAGGCATACTCGGATTCTCCCGTATGGCTCGGTTAACCCGAGCGCGCCCGAACGTCATCATCCCACTGTTGGATTCTCGCGAGATTCGGATTCTATATAAGCAGCCGCGCGTCGCCGCCATTTTCACTCGTGCATTGGAAATGTTAGGGAGAGGACGTGGCTGGCGTCCTCTCCGTTTATTAATGTTGATGCAAATATTTGTGCTTATTGCTTAATTGTGGGGACTGGGGAGCAGCTGTATTATATAGGAGGAGTACAGTGCAGAGTTTTGCTGACAGTGACCACCAGTATTCGTTGTCTGCCTGAAAAACACTCCATATCTGTGCTCAGTGTGCTGCATATATCTGTGCTCACACTGCTTAATTGTGGGGACTGGGGAGCAGCTATATTATATAGGAGGAGTACAGTGCAGAGTTTTGCTGACAGTGACCACCTGTATACGTTGTCTGCCTGAAAAACACTCCATATCTGTGCTCAGTGTGCTGCATATATCTGTGCTCACACTGCTTTATTGTGGGGATTGGGGACCACCAGTTTATTATATAGGAGGAGTACAGTGCAGAGTTTTGCTGACAGTGACCACCAGTATACGTTGTCTGCCTGAAAAACACTCCATATCTTTGCTCAGTGTGCTGCATATATCTGTGCTCACACTGCTTTATTGTGGGTACTGGGGACCACCAGTATATTATATAGGAGGAGTACAGTGCAGAGTTTTGCTGACAGTGACCACCAGTATACGTTGTCTGTCTGAAAAACACTCCATATCTGTGCTCAGTGTGCTGCATATATCTGTGCTCACACTGCTTTATTGTGGGGACTGGGGACAAGCAGTATTATATAGGAGTACAGTGCAGAGTTTTGCTGACAGTGACCACCAGTATATATAGCAGTACGGTACGGAAGGCCACTGCTCTACCTACCTCTGTGTCGTCAAGTATACTATCCATCTAGATTCTATACCTGTGGTGCATTTTAGTTTTGCAGTTTGCTGACAGTGGCCACCAGTATATATAGCAGTACAGTACGGAAGGCCACTGCTCTACCTACCTCTATGTCATCAAGTATACTATCCATCCATACCTGTGGTGCATTTCAGTTGTGCGCAGTATATATAGTAGTAGGCCATTGCTATTGATACTGGCATATAATTCCACACATTAAAAAATGGAGAACAAAAATGTGGAGGTTAAAATAGGGAAAGATCAA
Source organism: Pseudophryne corroboree (assembly GCF_028390025.1). Lineage (NCBI taxonomy): Eukaryota > Metazoa > Chordata > Amphibia > Anura > Myobatrachidae > Pseudophryne > Pseudophryne corroboree. The sequence goes on along the minus strand of NC_086448.1, from coordinate 69,127,028 downwards.
GATCCACTTCCACCTCGTGCTGAAGCTGCTGCCACTAGTCATGGCCGAGACGATGAAATGCCATCAACGTCGTCTGCCAAGGCCGATGCCCAATGTCATAGTAGAGAGCATGTAAAATCCAAAAAACAAAAGTTCAGTAAAATGACCCAAAAATCAAAATTGAAAGCGTCTGATGAGAAGCGTAAACTTGCCAATATGCCATTTACGACACGGAGTGGCAAGGAACGGCTGAGGCCCTGGCCTATGTTCATGGCTAGTGGTTCAGCTTTACATGAGGATGGAAGCACTCATCCTCTCGCTAGAAAAATGAAAAGACTTTAGCTGGCAAAAGCACAGCAAACAACTGTGCGTTCTTCTAAATCACAAATCCCCAAGGAGAGTCCAATTGTGTCAATTGCGATGCCTGACCTTCCCAACACTGGACGGGAAGAGCTTGCGCCTTCCACCATTTGCACGACCCCTGCAAGTGCTGGAAGGAGCACCCGCAGTCCAGTTCCTGATAGTCAAATTGAAGATGTCACTGTTGAAGTACACCAGGATGAGGATATGGGTGTTGCTGGCGCTGGGGAGGAAATTGACAAGGAGGATTCTGATGGTGAGGTGGTTTGTTTAAGTCAGGCACCCGGGGAGACACCTGTTGTCCATGGGACGAATATGGCCATTGACATGCCTGGTCAAAATACAAAAATATCACCTCTTCGGTGTGGAATTATTTCAACACAAATGCGGACAACAGGTGTCAAGCCGTGTGTTGCCTTTGTCAAGCTGTAATAAGTAGGGGTAAGGACGTTAACCACCTAGGAACATCCTCCCTTATACGTCACCTGGACCGCATTCATCAGAAGTCAGTGACAAGTTAAAAAACTTTGGATGACAGCGGAAGCAGTCCACTGACCACTAAATCCCTTCCTCTTGTAACCAAGCTCCTGCAAACCACACCACCAACTCCCTCAGTGTCAATTTCCACCTTACACAGGAAAGCCAATAGTCCTGCAGGCTATGTCACTGGCAAGTCTGACGAGTCCTCTCCTGCCTGGGATTCCTCCGATGCATCCTTGAGTGTAACGCCTACTGCTGCTGGCGCTGCTGTTGTTGCTGCTGGGAGTCGATCGTCATCCCAGAGGTGAAGTCAGAAGACCACTTGTACTACTTCCAGTAAGCAATGGAATGTCCAACAGTCCTTTGCGAGGAAGATGAAATATCACAGCAGTCATCCTGCTGCAAAGTGGATAACTCAGGTCTTGTCAGCCTGGGTGGTGAGAAACGTGTGTACGGTATCCACCGTTAATTCACAGGCAACTAGAGACTTGATTGAGGTACTGTGTCCCCGGTACCAAATACCATCTAGGTTTCATTTCTCTAGGCAGGCGATACCGAAAATGTACACAGACGTCAGAAAAAGAGTCACCAGTGTCCTAAAAAATGCAGTTGTACCTAATGTCCACTTAACCACGGACATGTGGACAAGTGGAGCAGGGCAGACTCAGGACTATATGACTGTGACAGCCCACTGGGTAGATGTATTGCCTCCCGCAGCAAGAACAGCAGCGGCGGCACCAGTAGCAGCATCTCGCAAACGCCAACTCGTTCCTAGGCAGGCTACACTTTGTATCACCGCTTTCCATAAGAGGCACACAGCTGACAACCTCTTACGGAAACTGAGGAACATCATCGCAGAATGGCTTACCCCAATTGGACTCTCCTGGGGATTTGTGACATCGGACAACGCCAGCAATGTTGTGCGTGCATTACATCAGGGCAAATTCCAGCACGTCCCATGTTTTGCACATACATTGAATTTGGTTGTGCAGAATTATTTAAAAAACGACACGCTTGTCATGTGGGACTTGTGGATGGAGCCCTTCATTCGCTTAACCAGGATTCACGGGTGGTCAATCTGTTGAAATCAGAGCACTACATTTTGGCCACCGTGCTCGATCCTAGATTTAAAACCTACGTTGTATCTCTCTTTCCAGCAGACACAAGTCTGCAGAGGTTCAAAGACCTGCTGGTGAGAAAATTGTCAAGTCAAGCGGAACGTGACCCGTCAACAGCTCCTCCTTCACATTCTCCCGCAACTGGGGGTGCGAGGAAAAGGCTAAGAATTCCGAGCCCACCCGCTGGCGGTGATGCAGAGCAGTCTGGAGCGAGTGCTGACATCTGGTCTGGACTGAAGGACCTGCCAACGATTACTGACATGTCGTCTACTGTCACTGCATATGATTCTCTCACCATTGAAAGAATGGTGGAGGATTATATGAGTGACCGCATCCAAGTAGGCACGTCAGACAGTCCGTACGTATACTGGCAGAAAAAAGAGGCAATTTGGAGGCCCTTGCACAAACTGGCTTTATTCTACCTAAGTTGCCCTCCCTCCAGTGTGTACTCCGAAAGAGTGTTTAGTGCAGCCACTCACCTTGTCAGCAATCGGCGTACGAGGTTACTTCCAGAAAATGTGGAGAAGATGATGTTCATCAAAATGAATTATAATCAATTCCTCCGTGGAGACATTCACCAGCATCAATTGCCTCCAGAAAGTACACAGGGATCTGAGATGGTGGATTCCAGTGGGGACGAATTAATAATCTGTGAGGTGGGGGATGTACACAGTGAAAGGGGTGAGGAATCGGAGGATGATGATGAGGTGGACATCTTGCCTCTGTAGAGCCAGTTTGTGCAAGAAGAGATTGATTGCTTCTTTTTTGGTGGGGGCCCAAACCAACCAGTCATTTCAGTCACAGTCGTGTGGCAGACCCTGTCGCTGAAATGATGGGTTCGTTAAAGTGTGCATGTCCTGTTTATACAACATAAGGGTGGGTGGGAGGGCCCAAGGACAATTCCATCTTGCACCTCTTTTTTCTTTCATTTTTCTTTGCATCATGTACTGTTTGGGTACTATTTTTTTGAAGTGCCATCCTGCCTGACACTGCAGTGCCACTCCTAGATGGGCCAGGTGTTTGTGTCGGCCACTTGTGTCGCTTAGCTTAGTCACACAGCGACCTTGGTGCGCCTCTTTTTTTCTTTCCATCATGTGCTGTTTGGGGACTATTTTTTTGAAGTGCCATCCTGCCTGACACTGCAGTGCCACTCCTAGATGGGCCAGGTGTTTGTGTCGGCCACTTGTGTCGCTTAGCTTAGCCATCCAGCGACCTCGGTGCAAATTGTAGGACTAAAAATAATATTGTGAGGTGTGAGGTGTTCAGAATAGACTGAAAATGAGTGGAAATTATGGTTATTGAGGTTAATAATACTATGGGATCAAAATGACCCCCAAATTCTATGATTTAAGCTGTTTTTGAGGGTTTTTTGTAAAAAAACACCCAAATCCAAAACACACCCGAATCCGACAAAAAATTTTCAGGGAGGTTTTGGCAAAACGCGTCGGAATTTAAAACACGGCCGCGGGACCGAATCCAAAACCAAAACACAAAACCCGAAAAATTTCCGGTGCACATCTCTAGTAAAAATAGGATACTGATAAATATAATTACCTATCAATTGAGACACGCTTATCAACAGTATTTATATCCCATGTTTATAGAGCTAAAATAAAATTATTTACAATTAAACTACTTTAAAACCATACCCTTACTGATATGCCTTTTGGGTAGTTATACAGACTTGTGATAGACGTAGGAAGTTTAACTTTTATAGACTAGCTACAATTATCAATGCACCAAGTTCAGCTATAGCTCACATAAATGAAGAACTTAGAGAAGTGAAAGATGGTATAATATTAAATAGAGTAGCCATTGATTACCTGCTGCTAAAAGCAGGAAGTGGTTGTGAACAATTCAAAGGAATGTGTTGTTTTAACATCTCAGATAATTATAATCCCATTGAACAAAAGGTTAAATTGTTGCAGGATATACAAGAACATATGACCCAATCGGCAGATTGGGACCCCTTTGGATGGATGGGAGCCGAAATTTCAAAATGGCTTTACCACATACTACACTATGTTATGATGATAATAATACTCATAATTTTATAATTTGTGTAACAATCAAATGCCCGCCTATTCTTGGATGTTTTTTTGGATGACATTTTATGGGTTTTGAATTTGATAAGTAATTAAGTATATATCAGATGAACCTTCGGTTTTGGAAAAGAGCATCATGACACATGAACAGAGATGACCTTTTTGCTAACAAGGCATATTAAGAAACTCCATTGTTTGAATGGGAGATCCAGGACTTGTGGAACCGATCTGCCACCTTCAGGAAAAGATCAGCCATTTCATCTAGCCCAGCTGACCATATTGGGATTTCCTGTTTGTGACCATCAGCCAATCAATAATCCCCTTGTTATCTGAATACACGCCCCATTGATTAATCAATTATGAACTATTGTATAATTCTGTACTATATATGTGAGCCTGAATTCCCCTGAAGGAACGGGCATCATTGATGAAGTCTGTCTTGGGTCACGTCTCTCTCTGCGCAGACAAAATAGGCGTGGCCTCTTTGATAATAAATTCTATATGCTGAATATCATCACAATGGATATGCTGAATATCATCACAATGGAGACTCCCCAATTCTTTTACATAATTAGGCTTTTACACAAGGAATGCAATAAAAGATGCAAAAAAGTAATAAGAGCAGCTAAAATTGCTAACGAAAAGCAAATCGCTATTGAGAGTAAAACCAATCCTAAAAAGTTTTATAAATATATAAACAGTAAAAGCTTGAAGAAGGAGAACGTGGGCCCATTAGAGGATGAATTGGGATCCTTGACAAACGATGACAAATTAAAAGCTGAAATATTGAACATTTTTTTCCGTCAGTATTCACCAGGGAGGATGCACAGGTGACAGTATTGCTTAACAACAGTGAATGTAATGACTCTTGGCTAGATACCTGTTTAGGTGAGGAAGTAGTCCTGGAGAGAATAAGCAAAATAAAGATTAATAAATCACCAGGCCCAGACGGTTTTCATCCGAGGGTTATTATGGAGCTTAGGACACAGCTAGCTAAACCCTATACCTGATTTTCAATAGTTCGATTAGATCAGGCATGGTACCAAAGGATTGGCGCATAGCTGAGGTAGTGCCTTTATTTAAAAAGGGAACTAAATATAATCCTGGAAACTATAGACCAGTAGGTTTAACCTTTATAGTGGGTAAAATATTAGAAGGCATTTTGAGGGATAGCATAGAGGAGCACCTACATGCAACTAAGTTTATCACTAAAAGTCAACATGGGTTTGTAAGGAACAGATCATGTCAAACCAACTTAATTAGCTTCTATGAGGAAGTGAGTAAGAATCTTGATCATGGAAAAGCAGTGGACGTGGTTTACTTAGATTTTGCAAAAGCCTTCGATAAAGTGCCACATAGGAGACTGGTCCACAAATTAAGGGAACTTTGCCTAGGAAATACTATTTGTACTTGGATAGGTAATTGGTTGGATAACAGGGAACAACGAGTAGTGGTAAATGGGATTTTCTCCAGCTGGGCACCAGTAGTCAGTGGAATACCAAAAGGGTCTGTTCTTGGACCACTGCTGTTCATTATATTTATCAATGATCTAGGAATAGGCCTGGAAAGCACAGTGTCAATCTTTGCAGACGACACGAAACTGTGTAAGGTAATTAACTCAGAAACCGATGTGGAGTCTCTACAGAATGACTTAGTTAAACTGGAATTCTGGGCATCTAAATGGAAAATGATGTTCAACATAGAAAAATGCAAAGTTATGCATTTTGGATCAAAAAACACACTTGCATCCTACACTCTAGATGGAGAAAATCTAGGGGTAACTATGGTGGAATAAGATTTGGGGGTGCTCATAGATAATAGGCTTAAGCCAAACTGCAGCAAAAAAGGCAAGTAAAGTGCTTGCGTGCATTAAACGGGGCATTGGATGAGGATGTAATCCTGCCGTTGTACAAATCATTGGTACGCCCACACCTGGAATATTGCGTTCAGTTTTGGGCCCCATATTACAAAAAGGACATTGCGGAACTAGAAAGAGTTCAAAGACGATCTACTAAATTGATTAAAGGTTTAGAGACACTGGAATATGAGGAGAGGCTTACTAAATTAAATATGTATTCACTAGAAAAGAGGAGACTAAGAGGAGACATTATTAATATCTTCAAATATGTAAAGGGACATTACACGGAGCTAGCAACTGATTTGTTTATTAAAAGAACTCTGTATAGGACACGTGGGCACTCACTGAGGCTAGAAGAGAGAAAATTCCGTACGCAACGTAGGAAAGGGTTCTTCTCTGTAAGGGGAATAAAGATTTGGAGCTCACTGCCGGAGGAAGTAGTAATGGTAGACTCTCTAAATGCATTTAAAAACGGATTGGACAAATTTCTAACAGGAAAACGTATCAAGGGCTTTAGCATTTAGCATATTGACATTAAAATTATCTGGGAGTGGTAGGAATCATTGCTGTAAATCGGTACTAAACCATTACTTCAGCATGTACATTATAAAATAAACAGATTAATGCAGAATACAGGTTGAACCCGATGGGCATTTTGCCTCTTTTCAACCTCACTGACTATGTAACATGACCTCACATCTCCCCTTTTTTCCGACATTCAATCTAAATTTGATATCCCCTCAAAACATTTTTTCTAATACCTACAGCTACGTAATTTTCATAGTACCTCCAAACACCGTTTTGTTTCCCTCCCCCTAACATCTTTTGAGTCGTTTCCCTCCTCCAATCCTCCATATCTGGTCTTATTTCTTCCTTGTATTCTGAACTGTCATCTTCCTCTTTGCACATACTGGACTCTTTTGAGCTGGCTTGGGAACGGGATTTGGGTGAGTCCTTAGATCCCGAAGATTGGGATGATATTAGAGGGGGAGCTGTGTCAAGCTCAATATGTGTTAGAATAAAATAAAATGTCTACAAAATTCTTCATAGATGGTACTTGGTTCCCTCCAGGATAGCTAGGATATTCCCTGAGGCCTCTAATCAGTGCTGGCAAGGTTGCAGATTGGAAGGTTCATTTCTCCACATTTGGTGGAGCTGCCCCAAGCTCTCCATCTTTTGGTCTGATATTAGGAACCTTCTCTCCTCCCTCCTTCAACTCACGCTTTCCCTAGATCCTAAATTATTCCTCCTACCATTGCCTTCCCAGAAGCTACCTACCATCAGAACAAACTTATTAGGCATGTCTTTTCAACAGCCACTTGTCAACTGGCAGCCGATTGGAAACCGTCCCTCCCACCCACTCTCACCTCAGTTATCACCAGGGTTTGGTAAGTTCATCGCATGGAGTTTATGACCAGTATCATTAAACATACCTGTAAATCTTTTGACAAAATATAAGGCCCCTGGCTGTCCTTCTTTAAAGCTAGTTCTCCTTTTACGTAAACGTCACCTTTTTTTTCTTTCTTTCCCAATTGTTCTGTCTCTTTTCTTTTTTCTTTTCTTTTTAATGGTTCTAGCCACGCCATTTACTTTTCTTGCATTTCTTTCTCCCCCCCCCTTTAGTCTATTGTTTTATGCTGTTTATGTTTCTATGTTTCTTGACGTCTCTTTTGTTGATGTAAATGAAAATTGGGTATTGCAGTGACACATATTACATGTTGTTGGCCGATTTAACCTTTGTTTCCACCATTCACCTAACTCTGCTGGTTTCAGACTTAATGCCTCAATATGTATCATCTAATTTGTGTTTTTTTTCTGTTGTACTGTGTTCTGCTTTGACCTTCAATAAATACATTGTTCAAAAAAAAAAGAAAGAAAAAAAGGAAATTGCAAATTATATTGATTAGGCAGCTGGCAACCGAGTTCCAATGAAAGGATAATTTGTATTTTATTTGTACATGACTCTTGGCATGAACTGCAGAATAGCTGCCAAATATCTATCTATTGATAGATCTATCGATCTATCAACCTTTTTTTTTTACACATGCATTCAACCCTTTTGTTTACAGTACTCATTTCTAGGAGACTAGGAAAAAGTGTTGGTATCACAAACCAACAAACACTAAGATTAATTTCAATTATTATTAAATATCCTGACACTTACTGGGCTTAATAAGGTTCTGCTTGTCAGGGAGAAGGATGTATTATTTAAAAAAAAATAAAAGTGGACAGTCTGACACTTTATTTTTTATCCCTTTACTCAAATTTGGGGACCTATTTATCAATGAGTTATAAAACTCGTTGTACATGACTCTTGGCATGAACTCTTGGCATGAACCGCAGAATAGCTGCCAAATATCTATCGATCTATCAACCTATTTTTTTTTTACACATGCATTCAACCCTTTTGTTTACAGTACTCATTTCTAGGAGACTAGGAAAAAGTGTTGGTATCACAAACCAACAAACACTAAGATTAATTTAAATTATTATTAAATATCCTGACACTTAATTGGGCTTAATAATGTTCTGCTTGTCAGGGAGAAGGATGTATTATTTACAAAAAAAGTAAAAGTGGACAGTCTGACATTTTATTTGTTATCCCTTTACTCAAATTTGGGGACCTATTTATCAATGAGTGATAAAACTCGTTGTGGAGGATAAAACACGTTGTGTATGATAAATGGTGCTCCAGCCAACAAGTTTATTAATGTTGACACTACAGTGTTGACAGTTATGATGTCAACATTTTAAAGTGCTGGACTGCACAACCTAATTGTAAACATAATAAGAGGTGCAACCATGCTAAGACTTGTAGTGCCACACAGAAAAAAACAGAAAATGCAGGTGCACACTCTAAACACTAAGAACACTGGCAGTCAGAACAATTATAATAAACTCTGCAATTTAACATGGAGTAAAATTGAGGTTCTTAACATAATTTTTAGCCAAAAAATATAGGCTCACCTGCCATTGTCAGGTGTCCTCATCAGGTCCGGAGCATGGGACCCCCAGGGCCTGCACAACCCATCCATCCCAAGCAATGTTGGACTAAACCCTGTGGAGACCCATAGGACGTCAAAACTTTGAGGCCCCCCTCGCAAGTTATCTACTAATAAGTTTTTCATTTTACCAACCAACAATCTACAATCTGGAAACTGTAATGTGAATCAAATGTATATGGTTTATGTACTTTAAGTTGTTAATGGGTACATTACATTAATACAGTATTTTCTCTATAGGGTCTTTAAAGTAAAGTATTCATTTCTTTGAGTTGTTTACTTTTTTCTATCTTTTGGAAACAATTTAAAAAAGCTTGATAGTAATTTTCTTTCAAGATCAAATTAATATTGTTTTGATTCGTTGTCATGGGGCCCTAAAAAAGGCACAGGACCCATAAACTGGCGCCTATGCTGTCTATTTGGTAATCCAGGACTGGCCCCATGGCATAAAACTGTTTAGTGTTTAGCGTGTACACCTGCATTTTCTCTTTTTTCTGTGTAGGTTTAAAGTGTTGCAAAGCACAATATTTTAAAAAATTCATAATTTATCATTTTAAGTTTGATGACTACTTTTATATGAAACCAACTGTAATTAGGTTTACTTTATTTTTATTTGAATGAAATGGCATTACAAAAAAAGATCCAATAATCAAACAATCGTAGGAAATAGATGAACAGGAAAATGAAAAGCCAAGACAACTCCGACATAAAAACTAAGCATTACCAAGCAGTGGATTTTATATTTTACAGCTAGAGAACAAAAGTGTAAAAAAAATAACCACAGTTCAATAGCAACTATCAGCAGAAAATAATGAGACCATCACCTAAACATTAAAAGTAAATTTATGGCAATAAAGGAAAAGAAAAGAGAGAGAACAAGGGGGAAAACAAAAAGAAGAGTACAATGAAACAACAACAATAGTATTAGTAAGAGGCTCCCAGCATTGATGAGTTATAGAAAGTGAACCTGGGATTCCATACCTGGTGATATTGGGAAGAGTGCCATGTAAAAGGGAGGCAGTATAGTAAATGGATGAAAGGGCCCATGTAACAGAAGCACTAGCCGGTCCCTGTGCATTGCACAGGAGGTAACATCCATCATATGGTTTATTGCCATCACCAAAACTGTTGAATCACAGGACAGTCCCTGGAAAATAAAAGTGCCCACCATATCACAGTTATGCCAACACTGGTCAGAAGAGTTTAGGTACAAATCATGAATCCTGTCAGGTACCATTGGGGGGATACTTAAAATATGTTTCCCTGATGTTAATGGGGGCTTTAGCAATGCATCTTTAGATGTCAGTCCATCCCTTGTCGAACCTTAGAACTTGTTCCCACACTATTTCATGCTATTTTTTTTTGTAGCTAATGCATTTGCAATGCAAACATCTAAGACCTGCTAATGTGTTTCCTTGCCCCCCCCCCCTTGCTCCCCACCACCCCCTTTCCTCTACAATATTAACGTGACCTTACTACTACAAATCACCAGCCCTCACATAGGTTCTCAGCGGATTCTAAGACTGCTTTTCAGTGACGTAGAATGTTACCAGAGCTGGATCATTAAGTGGAACAACCTAGGCTCCTTCCTAACATCCTGACCAATTTTAATTTGGGGGTTTTGATTTTTGGCTTCTTTCTTTTTTTTTAACAAGCGGGCTGCTTTTCTCTAACTTGTGTTCCTGGGTTTTTTTTTTTGTTTTTTTACTGCACAGAGGGAGAAATGGCCAAAACCAATATTCTGGCTAGTGCCACATTGGGTGTTAATCCAACTCTGGATTTTACACTTGCTCATCCCAACAGCATGCAACTCACATTAATATTAGTGATGAGCGGGTTCGGTTTCTCGGAAACCGAACCCCCCCGAACTTCACCCTTTTTACACGGGTCCGAGGCAGGTTCGAACCTTCCCGCCTTGCTCGGCTAACCCGAGCGCGCCCGAACGTCATCATCAAGCTGTCGGATTCTCTCGAGATTCGGATTCTATATAAGCAACCGCGCGTCGCCGCCATTTTCACTCGTGCATTGGAGATGACAGGGAGAGGACGTGGCTGGCGTCCTCTCCGTTTATTGTTGAAGTTGATTGGTTTATTGCTTAATTGTGGGGAGGACTGGGGAGCAGCTGTTAGGAGGAGTACAGTGCAGAGTTTTGCTGATAAGTGACCACCAGTTTTTATCCGTTCTCTGCCTGAAAAAAAACGCTCCATACCATATCTGTGCTCAGTGTGCTGCATAATATATCTGTGCTGAGTGCTCACACTGCTTAATTGTGGGGACTGGGGAGCAGCTATAGCAGGAGTACAGTGCAGAGTTTTGCTGACAGTGACCACCAGTATACGTTGTCTGCCTGAAAAACACTCCATATCTGTGCTGAGTGTGCTGCTTTATTGTGGGGACTGGGGACCACCAGTATAATTAATATTATATAGGAGGAGTACAGTGCAGAGTGCACTGCTGTACCTACCTCTGTGTCGTCATCCATTAAGTATACTATCCATCTACATTCTATACCTGTGGTGCATTTTAGTTTTGCAGTTTGCTGACACAGTGTCCACCAGTATACTATATATAGCAGTACGGTAGGCCACTGCTGTACCTACCTCTGTGTCGTCATCCATTAAGTATACTATCCATCTACATTCTATACCTGTGGTGCATTTTAGTTTTGCAGTTTGCTGACAGTGCCCACCAGTATACTATATATAGCAGTACGGTAGGCCACTGCTGTACCTACCTCTGTGTCATCATCCATTAAGTATACTATCCATCTACATTCTATACCTGTGGTGCATTTTAGTTTTGCAGTTTGCTGACAGTGTACACCAGTATACTATATATAGCAGTACGGTAGGCCACTGCTGTACCTACCTCTGTGTCGTCATCCATTAAGTATACTATCCATCTACATTCTATACCTGTGGTGCATTTTAGTTTTGCAGTTTGCTGACAGTGTCCACCAGTATACTATATATAGCAGTACGGTAGGCCACTGCTGTACCTACCTCTGTGTCATCATCCATTAAGTATACTATCCATCTACATTCTATACCTGTGGTGCATTTTAGTTTTGCAGTTTGCTGACAGTGTACACCAGTATACTATATATAGCAGTACGGTATTCCACTGCTGTACCTACCTCTGTGTCGTCATCCATTAAGTATACTATCCATCTACATTCTATACCTGTGGTGCATTTTAGTTTTGCAGTTTGCTGACACAGTGACCACCAGTATACTATATATAGCAGTACGATAGGCCACTGCTGTACCTACTTCTGTGTCGTCATCCATTAAGTATACTATCCAATATCCATCTACATTCTATACCTGTGGTTCATTTTAGTTTTGCAGTTTGCTGACACAGTGTCCACCAGTATACTATATATAGCAGTACGGTAGGCCACTGCTGTACCTACCTCTGTGTCGTCATCCATTAAGTATACTATCCATCTACATTCTATACCTGTGGTGCATTTTAGTTTTGCAGTTTGCTGACAGTGTCCACCAGTATACTATATATAGCAATACGGTAGGCCACTGCTGTACCTACCTCTGTGTCGTCATCCATTAAGTATACTATCCATCTACATTCTATACCTGTGGTGCATTTTAGTTTTGCAGTTTGCTGACACAGTGACCACCAGTATACTATATATAGCAGTACGGTAGGCCACTGCTGTACCTACCTCTGTGTCGTCATCCATTAAGTATACTATCCAATATCCATTTACATTCTATACCTGTGGTGCATTTTAGTTTTGCAGTTTGCTGACACAGTGTCCACCAGTATACTATATATAGCAGTACGGTAGGCCACTGCTGTACCTACCTCTGTGTCATCATCCATTAAGTATACTATCCATCTACATTCTATACCTGTGGTGCATTTTAGTTTTGCAGTTTGCTGACACAGTGTCCACCAGTATACTATATATAGCAGTACGGTAGGCCACTGCTGTACCTACCTCTGTGTCGTCATCCATTAAGTATACTATTCATCTTCATTCTATACCTGTGGTACATTTTAGTTTTGCAGTTTGCTGACAGTGTCCACCAGTATACTATATATAGCAGTACGGTAGGCCACTGCTGTACCTACCTCTGTGTCGTCATCCATTAAGTATACTATCCATCTACATTCTATACCTGTGGTGCATTTTAGTTTTGCAGTTTGTTGACACAGTGTCCACCAGTATACTATATATAGCAGTACGGTAGGCCACTGCTGTACCTACCTCTGTGTCGTCATCCATTAAGTATACTATCCATCTACATTCTATACCTGTGGTGCATTTTAGTTTTGCAGTTTGCTGACACAGTGTCCACCAGTATACTATATATAGCAGTACGGTAGGCCACTGCTGTACCTACCTCTGTGTCGTCATCCATTAAGTATACTATCCATCTACATTCTATACCTGTGGTGCATTTTAGTTTTGCAGTTTGCTTACAGTGTCCACCAGTATACTATATATAGCAGTACGGAAGGCCACTGCTGTACCTACCTCTGTGTCGTCATCCATTAAGTATACTATCCATCTACATTCTATACCTGTGGTGCATTTTAGTTTTGCAGTTAGCTGACAGTGTCCACCAGTATACTATATATAGCAGTACGGTAGGCCACTACTGTACCTACCTCTGTGTCGTCATCCATTAAGTATACTATCCATCTACATTCTATACCTGTGGTGCATTTTAGTTTTGCAGTTTGCTGACAGTGTCCACCAGTATATTATATATAGCAGTACGGTAGGCCACTGCTGTACCTACCTCTGTGTCGTCATCCATTAAGTATACTATCCATCTACATTCTATACCTGTGGTGCATTTTAGTTTTGCAGTTTGCTGACACAGTGACCACCAGTATACTATATATAGCAGTACGGTAGGCCACTGCTGTACCTACCTCTGTGTCGTCATCCATTAAGTATACTATCCAATATCCATCTACATTCTATACCTGTGGTGTATTTTAGTTTTGCAGTTTGCTGACACAGTGTCCACCAGTATACTATATATAGCAGTACGGTAGGCCACTGCTGTACCTACCTCTGTGTCATCATCCATTACGTATACTATCCATCTACATTCTATACCTGTGGTGCATTTTAGTATTGCAGTTTGCTGACACAGTGTCCACCAGTATACTATATATAGCAGTACGGTAGGCCACTGCTATACCTACCTCTGTGTCATCATCCATTAAGTATACTATCCATCTACATTCTATACCTGTGGTGCATTTTAGTTTTGCAGTTTGCTGACACAGTGTCAACCAGTATACTATATATAGCAGTACGGTAGGCCACTGCTGTACCTACCTCTGTGTCGTCATCCATTAAGTATACTATCCATCTACATTCTATACCTGTGGTGCATTTTAGTTTTGCAGTTTGTTGACACAGTGTCCACCAGTATACTATATATAGCAGTACGGTAGGCCACTGCTGTACCTACCTCTGTGTCGTCATCCATTAAGTATACTATCCATCTACATTCTATACCTGTGGTGCATTTTAGTTTTGCAGTTTGCTGACACAGTGTCCACCAGTATACTATATATAGCAGTACGGTAAGCCACTGCTGTACCTACCTCTGTGTCATCATCCATTAAGTATACTATCCATCTACATTCTATACCTGTGGTGCATTTCAGTTGTGCGCAGTAAATATAGTAGTAGGCCATTGCTATTGATACTGGCATATAATTCCACACATTAAAAAATGGAGAACAAAAATGTGGAGGTTAAAATAGGGAAAGATCAAGATCCACTTCCACCTCGTGCTGAAGCTGCTGCCACTAGTCATGGCCAAGATGATGAAATGCCATCAACATCGTCTGCCAAGGCCGATGCCCAATGTCATAGTAGAGAGCATGTAAAATCCAAAACACAAAAGTCAGTAAAATGACCCAAAAATCAAAATTAAAAGCGTCTGAGGAGAAGCGTAAACTTGCCAATATGCCATTTACGACACGGAGTGGCAAGGAACGGCTGAGACCCTGGCCTATGTTCATGGCTAGTGGTTCAGCTTCACATGAGGATGGAAGCACTCATCCTCTCGCTAGAAAAAAGAAAAGACTTAAGCTGGCAAAAGCACAGCAAAGACCTGTGCGTTCTTCTAAATCACAAATCCCCAAGGAGAGTCCAATTGTGTCGGTTGCGATGCCTGACCTTCCCTACACTGGACGGGAAGAGCTTGCGCCTTCCACCATTTGCACGACCCCTGCAAGTGCTGGAAGGAGCACCCGCAGTCCAGTTCCTGATAGTCAAATTGAAGATGTCACTGTTGAAGTACACCAGGATGAGGATATGGGTGTTGCTGGCGCTGGGGAGGAAATTGACAAGGAGGATTCTGATGGTGAGGTGGTTTGTTTAAGTCAGGCACCCGGGGAGACACCTGTTGTCCGTGGGAGGAATATGGCCATTGACATGCCTGGTCAAAATACAAAAAAAATAAGCTCTTCGGTGTGGAATTATTTCAACACAAATGCGGACAACAGGTGTCAAGCCGTGTGTTGCCTTTGTCAAGCTGTAATAAGTAGGGGTAAGGACGTTAACCACCTCGGAACATCCTCCCTTATACGTCACCTGCAGCGCATTCATCATAAGTCAGTGACAAGTTTAAAAATTTTGGGTGACAGCGGAAGCAGTCCACTGACCACTAAATCCCTTCCTCTTGTAACCAAGCTCCTGCAAACCACACCACCAACTCCCTCAGTGTCAATTTCCTCCTTACCCAGGAAAGCCAATAGTCCTACAGGCCATGTCACTGTCAAGTCTGACGAGTCCTCTCCTGCCTGGGATTCCTCCGATGCATCCTTGAGTGTAACGCATACTGCTGCTGGCGCTGCTGTTGTTGCTGCTGGGAGTCGATCGTCATCCAAGAGGGGAAGTCGGAAGACCACTTGTACTACTTCCAGTAAGCAATTGACTGTCCAACAGTCCTTTGCGAGGAAGATGAAATATCACAGCAGTTATCCTGCTGCAAAGCGGATAACTCAGGCCTTGGCAGCCTGGGCGGTGAGAAACGTGGTTCCGGTATGCATCGTTAATTCAGAGGCAACTATAGACTTGATTGAGGTACTGTGTCCCCGGTACCAAATACCATCTAGGTTCCATTTCTCTAGGCAGGCGATACCGAAAATGTACACAGACCTCAGAAAAAGACTCACCAGTGTCCTAAAAAATGCAGTTGTACCCAATGTCCACTTAACCACGGACATGTGGACAAGTGGAGCAGGGCAGACTCAGGACTATATGACTGTGACAGCCCACTGGGTAGATGTATTGCCTCCCGCAGCAAGAACAGCAGCGGCGGCACCAGTAGCAGCATCTCGCAAACGCCAACTCGTTCCTAGGCAGGCTACGCTTTGTATCACCGCTTTCCAGAATAGGCACATAGCTGACAACCTCTTACGGCAACTGAGGAAGATCATCGCAGAATGGCTTACCCCAATTGGACTCTCCTGGGGATTTGTCACATCGGACAACGCCAGCAATATTGTGCGTGCATTACATCTGGGCAAATTCCAGCACGTCCCATGTTTTGCACATACATTGAATTTGGTGGTGCAGAATTATTTAAAAAACGACATGGGCGTGCAAGAGATGCTGTCGGTGGCCCGAAGAATTGCGGGCCACTTTCGGCATTCAGGTACCGCGTACAGAAGACTGGAGCACCACCAAACATTCCTGAACCTGTCCTGCCATCATCTGAAGCAAGAGGTGGTAACGAGGTGGAATTCAACCCTCTATATGCTTCAGAGGATGGAGGAGCAGCAAAAGGCCATTCAAGCCTATACATCTGCCCACGATATAGGCAAAGGAGGGGGAATGCACCTGACTCAAGCGCAGTGGAGAATGATTTCAAGGTTGTGCAAGGTTCTGCAACCCTTTGAACTTGCCACACGTGAAGTCAGTTCAGACACTGCCAGCCTGAGTCAGGTCATTCCCCTCATCAGGCTTTTGCAGAAGAAGCTGGAGACATTGAAGGAGGAGCTAAAACAGAGCGATTCCGCTAGGCATGTGGGACTTGTGGATGGAGCCCTTAATTCGCTTAACCAGGATTCACGGGTGGTCAATCTGTTGAAATCAGAGCACTACATTTTGGCCACCGTGCTCGATCCTAGATTTAAAACCTACGTTGTATCTCTCTTTCTGGCAGACACAAGTCTGCAGAGGTTCAAAGACCTGCTGGTGAGAAAATTGTCAACTCAAGCGGAACGTGACCTGTCAACAGCTCCTCCTTCAAATTCTCCCGCAACTGGGGGTGCGAGGAAAAGCTAAGAATTCCTAGCCCACCCGCTGGCGGTGATGCAGGGCAGTCTGGAGCGAGTGCTGACATCTGGTCCGGACTGAAGGACCTGCCAATGATTACTGACATGTCGTCTACTGTCACTGCATATGATTCTCTCACCATGGAAAGAATGGTGGAGGATTATATGAGTGACCGCATCCAAGTAGGCACGTCAGACAGCCCGTACGTATACTGGCAGGAAAAAGAGACAATTTGGAGGCCCTTGCACAAACTGGCTTTATTCTACCTAAGTTGCCCTCCCTCCAGTGTGTACTCCGAAAGAGTGTTCAGTGCAGCCGCTCACCTTGTCAGCAATCGGCGTACGAGGTTACTTCCAGAAAATGTGGAGAAGATGATGTTCATCAAAATGAATTATAATCAATTCCTCCGTGGAGACATTCACCAGCAGCAATTGCCTCCAGAAAGTACACGGGGACCTGAGATGTTGGATTCCAGTGGGGACGAATTAATAATCTGTGAGGAGGGGGATGTACACAGTGAAAGGGGTGAGGAATCGGAGGATGATGATGAGGTGGACATCTTGCCTCTGTAGAGCCAGTTTGTGCAAGGAGAGATTGATTGCTTCTTTTTTGGTGGGGGCCCAAACCAACCAGTCATTTCAGTCACAGTCGTGTGGCAGACCCTGTCGCTGAAATGATGGGTTCGTTAAAGTGTGCATGTCCTGTTTATACAACATAAGGGTGGGTGGGAGGGCCCAAGGACAATTCCATCTTGCACCTCTTTTTTCTTTCATTTTTCTTTGCATCATGTGCTGTTTGGGGACAATTTTTTGGAAGTGCCATCCTGTCTTCATTGACACTGCAGTGCCACTCCTAGATGGGCCAGGTGTTTGTGTCGGCCACTTGTGTCGCTTAGCTTAGTCACACAGCCACCTTGGTGCGCCTCTTTTTTTCTTTGCATCATGTGCTGTTTGGGGGCAATTTTTTGGAAGTGCCATCCTGTCTTGATTGACACTGCAGTGCCACTCCTAGATGGGCCAGGTGTTTGTGTCGGCCACTTGTGTCGCTTAGCTTAGTCACACAGCCACCTTGGTGCGCCTCTTTTTTTCTTTGCATCATGTGCTGTTTGGGGACAATTTTTTGGAAGTGCCATCCTGCCTGACACTGCAGTGCCACTCCTAGATGGGCCAGGTGTTTGTGTCGGCCACTTGTGTCGCTTAGCTTAGTCACACAGCCACCTTGGTGCGCCTCTTTTTTTCTTTGCATCATGTGCTGTTTGGGGACAATTTTTTGGAAGTGCCATCCTGTCTTCATTGACACTGCAGTGCCACTCCTAGATGGGCCAGGTGTTTGTGTCGGCCACTTGTGTCGCTTAGCTTAGTCACACAGCCACCTTGGTGCGCCTCTTTTTTTCTTTGCATCATGTGCTGTTTGGGGACAATTTTTTGGAAGTGCCATCCTGTCTTGATTGACACTGCAGTGCCACTCCTAGATGGGCCAGGTGTTTGTGTCGGACACTTGTGTCGCTTAGCTTAGTCACACAGCCACCTTGGTGCGCCTCTTTTTTTCTTTGCATCATGTGCTGTTTGGGGACAATTTTTTGGAAGTGCCATCCTGTCTTGATTGACACTGCAGTGCCACTCCTAGATGGGCCAGGTGTTTGTGTCGGCCACTTGTGTCGCTTAGCTTAGTCAAACAGCCACCTTGGTGTGCCTCTTTTTTTCTTTGCATCATGTGCTGTTTGGGGACTATTTTTTAAATCGGCCATCTTGTCTGACACTGCAGTGCCACTCTTAGATGGGCCAGGTGTTTGTGTCGGCCACTTGGGTCGCTTAGCTTAGTCATCCAGCGACCTTGGTGCAAATTGTAGGACTAAACATAATATTGTGAGGTGTGAGGTGTTCAGAATACACTGGAAATGAGTGGAAATTATGGTAATTGAGGTTAATAATACTATGGGATCAAAATGACCCCCAAATTCTATGATTTAAGCTGTTTTTTAGGGGTTTTTGAAAAAAACACCCGAATCCAAAACACACCCGAATCCGACAAAAAATTTTCGGTGAGGTTTTGCCAAATCGCGTCCGAATCCAAAACACGGCCACGGAACCGAACCCAAAACCAAAACACAAAACCCGAAAAATGTCCGGTGCACATCACTAATTAATATAGGCCTAAACGTACGCATTTTGCCACATAAGGTACCATGTCAGTCAGGGGAGTTTCAACAGAGAAGGGGCCCCGTATGCACCTCAGGGAGGGCCCCCTCCTCTGTATGGTGCTGTAGACTCCGGCATTGTGCATTGCATAGTATACATAGTATACAAATGATAAATGTTACTTCAATGCTAATTGGTTTCTATGGCCAACTTCTCCACTGGCTCGCTTTTCCAACCTTTTCACTGCTTCATGAATAAACCCCTTAAGTGCTACATAGTGACTGGCTATATACAGATGTAGCCACCTTTATCTTGACTGTTTCTCCGCCGAGACGGGCGTTTAGCCACGCTAAGGCGATAGCTGAGTTTAATCACAGGCAGGCGCGTTGAGACGATCTAGATACTCATCATGCATTACACATCTCCACCACTGTGTGGCTAATGCTCCACTAATCCAGTACTTTCGATCGTACAGTATAGCGGCGGATTGATCTACAGCTCTGGCAATACTGTAGGCGTAACGGGAGGCGGTGGAAAAAGTATGGAGTACTGTACAGTACTGTATGTGTATGGAGACGCAACTACAGTAATTGTGTAAAAGGAAGAATGTACAGTACAATGTATAAACACCGTGCTTTTAAAATATATGAGCGTCTGAGTTCGCTAATGCATAATGGGAATGGAGGACTAGCAGGAGGCGGAGGAAAACACCGTGCTTTACAAATGCGAGCGTCCGAGTCCTCTAAGGCATAAACCAACAGCAATGGGGCGGGGGCCGGGCGCTGTTTGCAGTACTTTCACACATGAAATTGGAAATCTCTCATGAGGCGTCGTGGGCTAGGGGTGAAGGCTCCCAACTCCCTCGCTGGGGGTCCAGGGTTCGAGACCTGATGTGCTTTCTTTCTTTTTTTTTTTTTTTTCTGTAATAATGCACTGTATTATTTTATTTACATTGTAAGACAGTCAATGGAAGGATGCACACAGGTTTCACATAAATCAAAGTACATCTGCAGGAGCGATTCTTTACGCTAAATGCACCCAAACAGCGTGAATGAAATGAGTGTATTCTGACGCTACCAACTAAGCAAAACAGTACTGTAGATCTTCAGCGTTTGTGTATTGCACAGGACCTGAATTTCCTCCCTGTGCAGGCCCCCAGGGGGGAAGGGCGATGGGGGTAGGGGGGAGACGATGGAAAATACTGTGCCTTTGAAATGCAATTACATGAGCGTCCGAGTACACTACGGCATACTGTAAACCAACACCAATGGGAAGGAAGTGCCAACCTTATTTTTAATGTGTTCCCGTGACATTCACTTTAACATTTTTTTTTTTCTCTCCAATACAGTACATCCAATGGAAGGATGCACACAGGTTTCACATAAATCAAAGTACATCTGCAGGAGCGATTCTTTACGCTAAATGCAACCTACAGTACGGTACTGTAAGTGAGCAAAACAGTACTACAGTGGGCGTTTGTGTATTGCACATGACCTGCATTCCCTCCCTGTCTACTGCATGATCTGTGCAGGCTCCCATGGGGGAAGGGCAACAGGCTAGCAGGAGGCGGAGGAAAACACCGTGCTTTACAAATGCGAGCGTCCGAGTCCTCTAAGGCATAAACCAACAGCAATGGGGCGGGGGCCGGGCGCTGTTTGCAGTACTTTCACACATGAAATTGGAAATCTCTCATGAGGCGTCGTGGGCTAGGGGTGAAGGCTCCCACCTCCCTCGCTGGGGGTCCAGGGTTCGAGACATGATGTGCTTTCTTTCTTTTTTTTTTTTTTTTTTTTTCTGTAATAATGCACTGTATTATTTTATTTACATTGTAAGACAGTCAATGGAAGGATGCACACAGGTTTCACATAAATCAAAGTACATCTGCAGGAGCGATTCTTTACGCTAAATGCACCCAAACAGCGTGAATGAAATGAGTGTATTCTGACGCTACCAACTAAGCAAAACAGTACTGTAGATCTTCAGCGTTTGTGTATTGCACAGGACCTGAATTTCCTCCCTGTGCAGGCCCCCAGGGGGGAAGGGCGATGGGGGTAGGGGGGAGACGATGGAAAATACTGTGCCTTTGAAATGCAATTACATGAGCGTCCGAGTACACTACGGCATACTGTAAACCAACACCAATGGGAAGGAAGTGCCAACCTTATTTTTAATGTGTTCCCGTGACATTCACTTTAACATTTTTTTTTTCTCTCCAATACAGTACATCCAATGGAAGGATGCACACAGGTTTCACATAAATCAAAGTACATCTGCAGGAGCGATTCTTTACGCTAAATGCAACCTACAGTACGGTACTGTAAGTGAGCAAAACAGTACTACAGTGGGCGTTTGTGTATTGCACATGACCTGCATTCCCTCCCTGTCTACTGCATGATCTGTGCAGGCTCCCATGGGGGAAGGGCAACAGGCTAGCAGGAGGCGGAGGAAAACACCGTGCTTTACAAATGCGAGCGTCCGAGTCCTCTAAGGCATAAACCAACAGCAATGGGGCGGGGGCCGGGCGCTGTTTGCAGTACTTTCACACATGAAATTGGAAATCTCTCATGAGGCGTCGTGGGCTAGGGGTGAAGGCTCCCACCTCCCTCGCTGGGGGTCCAGGGTTCGAGACATGATGTGCTTTCTTTCTTTTTTTTTTTTTTTTTTTTCTGTAATAATGCACTGTATTATTTTATTTACATTGTAAGACAGTCAATGGAAGGATGCACACTGGTTTCACATAAATCAAAGTACATCTGCAGGAGCGATTCTTTACGCTAAATGCACCCAAACAGCGTGAATGAAATGAGTGTATTCTGACGCTACCAACTAAGCAAAACAGTACTGTAGATCTTCAGCGTTTGTGTATTGCACAGGACCTGAATTTCCTCCCTGTGCAGGCCCCCAGGGGGGAAGGGCGATGGGGGTAGGGGGGAGACGATGGAAAATACTGTGCCTTTGAAATGCAATTACATGAGCGTCCGAGTACACTACGGCATACTGTAAACCAACACCAATGGGAAGGAAGTGCCAACCTTATTTTTAATGTGTTCCCGTGACATTCACTTTAACATTTTTTTTTTTCTCTCCAATACAGTACATCCAATGGAAGGATGCACACAGGCTTCACATAAATCAAAGTACATCTGCAGGAGCGATTCTTTACGCTAAATGCACCCAAACAGCGTGAATGAAATGAGTGTATTCTGACGCTACCAACTAAGCAAAACAGTACTAAACAGTAATAAACAGTAATAATAAACAGTAATAAAAGAGCGTCTCAGTCACCGCCCCGCTACCCACTTTGCAAAGCTGTTTCCTCGTAAGCAGACTTGCTGTGTGGATCTTCTCCGACCTTTCAGAAATCTCCTGATAATTTGCTCTCTGTTTCTGCCTTCGAAAACTTCTTCACAGGCCATACTGTTCCAGCTCATTGACACAGTTTCGTCATACAGTATTTGACCGGTAATTCTTTCATTTACGGTTTACAATTATTTATATACGTAAATGATGAATGTCCCTGTGCATTGCTCCATGGCCTGTACAACTTATCCCGGTGTATTTTAAAATGTATACCATCTCTCACTCCATATTTGAGCGCTGCCACGTGCTGGGAGTTCACGGTCGGCGGCCATTTTGTCAGGTTGCTAAGCGATCCAGCTCGGTATACCGTAATGTGCATAGACCTCGCTTATCCCGGTGTAATTGAGCTAGGGGATTGTGACGCTCCTTCAGCATTGCCCCCTGGACTGTGAAATGTATGTCATACTGTATCTCACTACATATCCGAGCGCTGCCACGTGCTGGGAGTTCACGGTCGGCGGCCATTTTGTCAGGTTGCTAAGCGATCCAGCTCGGTATACCGTAATGTGCATAGACCTCGCTTATCCCGGTGTAATTAAGCTAGGGGGATTGTGACGCTCCTTCAGCATTGCCCCCTGAACTGTGAAATGTATGTCATACTGTATCTCACTACATATCCGAGCGCTGCCACGTGCTGGGAGTTCACGGTCGGCGGCCATTTTGTCGGGTTGCTAAGCGATCCAGCTCGGTATACCGTAATGTGCATAGACCTCGCTTATCCCAATGTAATTGAGCTAGGGGATTGTGACGCTCCATCAGCATTGCCCCCTGGACTGTGAAATGTATGTCATACTGTATCTCACTACATATCCGAGCGCTGCCACGTGCTGGGAGTTCACGGTCGGCGGCCATGTTGTCAGGTTGCTAAGCGATCCAGCTTGGTATACCGTAATGTGCATAGACCTCGCTTATCCAAGTGTAATTGAGCTAGGGGATTGTGACGCTCCTTCAGCATTGCCCCCTGGAGTGTGAAATGTATGCCATACTGTATCTCACTACATATCCGAGCGCTGCCACGTGCTGGGGGTTCACGGTCGGTGGCCATTTTTAGTGTGCATAGAACTCGCTTATCCACATAGGCCCCTGTGTTTTTAACTACTATATTGAGATGCACATTTCTAGGCCTACAGTATTTAATATACAGTAAGCAGCATTGTTGTTAGGCAATAATTGAAGAATTTACATACAGTACTGACACGTACTGTATGTAATGCTTGTACATCATGTCAGTCGACCCTTATGCTGTACACTACTGTAAGTCTCACAGGGCCCATGCACTTCCAAGGAGGGTTATTTACTGTACTGTATCTGTTTCATACAGGAAACTAATTGCAGTCCATAACACTGAAGTGGTATTTTCAGTACTGTACAGTATACAATACTTAAATTTGAACATCAGGTACTGGATAGTAAACATGTACAGTATTAACTTCTATCATAAAACTCTTATGCATTTTCAGATGTGTAAATTTTAGACTACAGTATTCACAAATGTTTTCTCTCCATACAGGAATTATAGTTGGACAACATGCCAGTAACTATCAACAAAACGATGAGCAAGATAATCGCCAACATGAAAAAAGAAAATAAAACCATCAAAGAGATCCATGCATGGCTCAAGGAAAGTGGCATTATAGTCACTTTAGAAACGGTGCGCTATCATGCATTCGAGAGAACAACGCCCAGATTTGTATTTCCTACAAAATGCACATGGTACGTACTGTACACTACTGTAATGTTTAAATGACTTGCTTTATACCATAAACAATTTTTTTGAAATAAAATAAAAACTTCATCAATTGTAACTGTGATTGTGCTGTTCATGAATTCATATTTTTCATACTGTATTGTACTGTAGGAGAGTGCAACAAATTGTGGAGGAACTAACTCGTGAGGATGATGAGCGTACTGCTCTGCAAATAAAACGAATTCTCCATTCCAAGTATGACCTGGACATATCGGCCACCAGCATCAGAAGGATGCGACGGAAAATGGGATGGACCTTTGGCGCAACAAGGTAAAATACTGAAAGCAGTATAAACCATACAGTAAATGCACTGTTAATAATCCCTTGATACGTGATATAATAATGCCATAAATCATTATACAGAGTGTGTACTTTATACTATATACAGTATGTGTGTGTGTATATACTGTATATATTCTATCCCAAAAGAGATACCTACTGTATAGGCACTCAGAGACAGCAATGAAGCATTGCCGGCTTATTGTGATGATTACATACTGTATACTGTGTGTGTGTGTTTGTGTGTATGTACAGTATGTATATATATATTACTCTGTATGTAACTTAATGTACTGTATGTACAGTTTAATGTATACAGTAGGTATATAATACAGCATACTGCACATACAGTCTACTGTATATACAGTAATCTGTAAATCTGTAATTTCATAACTGTATCTGATTTCATTATTTTTGGCTCTTCACAGGATATCTCCAATGATAAGAGATGTGAATAAAGAAAAGAGAGTGGAACAGGCACGGCGATGGATTGAGAGTGGTGAAACATTTGATGATGTCATTTTCACAGATGAATCGTCTGTTGCCCTTGAGCGGTTCTCCAGAATGTCATTCAGGAAACGTAACCATATCTCTTTAAAACCACGCCCAAAGCATCCATTGAAAGTCCATGTATGGGGAGGCATATCACGATTAGGAGCT
This sequence comes from Pseudophryne corroboree, assembly GCF_028390025.1. Classification (NCBI taxonomy): domain Eukaryota; kingdom Metazoa; phylum Chordata; class Amphibia; order Anura; family Myobatrachidae; genus Pseudophryne; species Pseudophryne corroboree. Next base: position 69,101,721 of record NC_086448.1, on the reverse strand, counting down.
GGTCCCCTATTATTTTTCGAAGGTACAGTACTATACTTTATTCTGTGCCTGTGTTCTGTAAAAATACATGTTGTACTGTAGAGTACGTGTAACTGCACAATAAAAGGAGTTGCTTATTAATGAACAACATTTTTTGATTTCTGTAGGAATCATGGATAAGAAATTTTTCCAAGAAACAATAGTAGAGGAATGTATGGTGCCATTTGTGAATAAATATTACCCAACTCACCATAGGATATTCCAAGACAATGATCCTAAACACTCCGCCTCAGCCAAATTTATGGAAGAGAAAGGTATGAATTGGGAACGCACACCACCAGAGTATTCTTTCAACAGTGTACAAGTAAAATTTTGGATAGCACTCTAGTACTGTAAAAAAAAATTTTGTTTAATAAACAGTACAATATTGTATGTTTAATTTTCTCTATTTACTGTAATGTAATTAATTTTTTCTATACGCTTTTTTTTTATTTTTATATAGATCACCAGACATGAACCCAATCGAATTAGTGTGGGCTCAATTGAAGAGGTACGTTAGGAGTGTTGCAAAGCCAACAACAAAACAGCAACTGGTGGATGGGATAAAGAAATTTTGGCTAGAAGTACTCACACCTGAACATTGTAATAATTATATAAATCACCTGTATAAAGTATTACCTGTTGTAGTCGAAAGAAATGGTCAAGCCACAAATATGTAGTTCTGTACTGTATTTTCTGTTTAAAATTTTAAATTGGTGCATTATTAAAAAAAATGATAAAATTGCCTTTGTCTGATTATTGCATAAACTAATGTAGAATATTATACAGTAGTAATGTTATTGATGTGTATGAACAGTTATTTTCAGTTTTATAAGTCCTGAATAAGAGTACTGTACATTTTGATCAGTGCAGTACATGGAATCGGATGTTGTAATACTTTATTTTTACATTAATATTGATGTTTTTCCAATAAATATTCAATTTTACAGTATGGTACGGTACAGTACATGAGGGTACCTGTACAGTATGATACGTCATTATGGGGGAGAAATACTGTATCCACTAAATGTACAGTAAAATGTTTTTTTCTTATTACAAACACACAAATGCATCTCAGATGGAAATATGCTATACACAGCAGACAGCTTATGGTGACAGAACTTCCCTACTGTATCCCCACCCATAGTCGTGGTATATTTTAGATTGCCTAATGAGACACTCCTGCAGCATTGCCAATGATTCATGTAAAACCTGTGTGCAAACAGTATCTGTATTGAATGCAAAGTACAGTAAGAGTACAGTATACAGTATTATCAGAGCCAAACCTGACCAACATGATGCCCTAGGCTAGATTTTGGCTGATGCCCTCTTGCACAGATGCTACGTAGTTCCGCCTCTAACCCTGCACCCCTTTCCCAGCACCATCACCCATTTTGGCGCTCCTACCCCTTATAATCTAAATAAGAACAATGTGCACATTTAGTGCCAGCCCAAAACAGTGTACAGTATGTTCTTGCTGGGAAGGGGCATGGTAACACAATAATACCCGAAGATGAAATGACACAACACAGTACTGCAACTTTATTCACATTATATCATGCAGTGGTGTCTCTTATTCTCATGACATCATATCATAGTACCACATTACTCCTAACAGTAATGCCCCTTATTCACATTACACCCCACCACATTCATCTTTATTTACATTAGACCACAGGTTCTCAAACTCAGTCCTCAGGACCCCACACAGTGCAGGTTTTGCAGGTCTCACAGAATCACAAGTGAAAAAATTAGCTCCACCTACTGTATGGACCTTCTAAAATGTGTCAGTTAGTAATGAATACATCTGTGCACTTGCTGGTTTACCTGCAAAACATGCACTGTGTGGGGTCCTGAGGACCAAGTTTGAGAACCACTGCATTAGACCATGCAGTAGTGCCCTTTCCTTATGTTACACCAGAAAATATTGTAGTACACCTTATACACATACAGTACAGTAATGCCACACATTAGTAATGCATTTCATATTTAAATTTTCTGATTTAATTTCATAGAGCCGCAGTCACTCACAGAATATAGGCATGTACTGTAGCATCTCATTTTATTCTGCAGAAGCTGATTATTCCCGTTTGCCGCCTCTGTACAGTATATTACAATAGAAAAAAGTTATAGTGTCAGTGAAAAAAGCACCTCATGACAGATACTGTACACAAGCTCATGTCTAAATACTGTATACTGTAAGCAGTGACATTAAGGGGTACAGTACTGTATATGCAATTGCAGTCGAATTCCGGCAGGAATACGGAAAAAATGGACACGGGATCCCCCATCTTTTTAGAACCAGCACCGGGCTCTGCGCCTGGTCCTGGTGCAAAAAATAAGGGGGACAAAAAAGCGTAGGGGTTCCCCATATTTTTTGAATCAGCACTGGGCTCCACTAGCTGGACAGATAATGCACAGCCGGGGGAGACTTTTATACCGGTCCCTGCGGCCATGGAATTAAATACCCAACTAGTCACACCTGGCCGGAGTACCCTGGAGGAGTGGGGGCCCCTTAAATCAAGGGGACCCCCCTCCAGCCACTCGATTATCTCTATCACCCCTGTGTATTGTAGCTAGGGGATTGTGACGCTCCTTCAGCATTGCCCCGTAGCCTGCAAAATCTGTGCTGTTATTTGCTCCATAGCTGAGTGCCTCCTAGGAGCTAGGAGTCACAGGCGGTAGCCATTTCAATTGAGTCTGCCCTGCTATAGAATTGTACAGGTATGTGTACATTACCGTACGGTGCATAGAACCTTTACAGTAGAAACTCTCCTGCAGCTTTGGCCTGCTTTACTGTATGTACTGTAAAACTTGTGTTTTGTCAGTTTGCTATGCGACCGAGCCCGGTGTAACGTACTGTAATGTGCATAGACCTCGCTTATCTCTGTGTATTTTGGCTAGGGGATTGTGACGCTCCTTCAGCATCGCCCCGTAGCCTGCACAGCTTATGCCATTTCTCATTCCATACCCAACTGCTGCCTGCCACGAGGTGGGGGTTCAGGAGGTGGGGGTTCATGGGTAGTGGTCGTTTTGACAGTGTGCTATGCGATTGAGTCCGGTGTACCGTAATACTGTATGCAATCCTACAGTAGCTTATCCCTATCTCCCCTGTGTATTTTTGGCTAGGGGATTGTGACGCTCCTTCAGCATCGCCCCGTAGCCTGCACAGCTTATGCCATTTCTCATTCCATACCCAACTGCTGCCTGCCACGAGGTGGGGGTTCAGGAGGTGGGGGTTCATGGGTAGTGGTCGTTTTGACAGTGTGCTATGCGATTGAGTCCGGTGTACCGTAATACTGTATGCAATCCTACAGTAGCTTATCCCTATCTCCCCTGTGTATTTTTGGCTAGGGGATTGTGACGCTCCTTCAGCATTGCCCCATAACCTGCACAAGGGTTCAGGGGCGGCGGCCATTTTGCCAGTGTGCTACAGTATGTGATCGAGTCCGGTGTACCATAATATGCATACTGTGTATTTTAGCTAGGGGATTGTGACGCTCCTTCAGCATTGCCCCATAGTCTGTACAATCTGGACTATTACTTGCTCCGTAGCCTAGGGCCTCTGTGGGGCAAGGAGTCATAGGTGGTAGCCATTTCTATTCAGTCTGCCCAGCTACAGAATTGTATGTGTACTGTACGGAGCATAGAACCTTAACCTGCATAGAACCTGCACATTATGGTACACCGGACTCGATCGCATAGAACCGCTCATGCAGCTACTGTATGCCCTGGTTTACAGTATGTGAATAAAAAAAATAATAAAGTGTCTGAAAAAAACTAACATGCATTCGTACTTAAGGAATCGAACCCTGGACTCTGAGTATAGGAAGCGAAACACTTCACCACTTCGCCGCAGACAAATGTATAAATCCGTTGGTTTTGATTATGCTGTAATGGCTACGGGATTAGGACGATAACATACTGTACAAAATTCCTAATCTTGAGAGGCAATAGTGAACTTGTAACACACATCCATTTGCGACAGTGTACACTACTGGTTTTACAGTACTGTATGTTTTGTCTGCGGGACTTGGACGCTCACATACAGTATTCATAAAGTATTGTAGATGGATCATATACTGTATGCTGTACTATTTGCGTCGGTGTCGTATATACAGTACTGTATTAAATAATGCAGCGTAATGAGTACAGTATTTACTGTATGCAGCGTAATGCGACGCCTTAGTAAAGTAGTCCTTATTATGTATTTCAGTATTGTATTTTACGGGAGACCACACGCATGCGCAGTGGTGATTGTAAAAAGCGACATCTGGTGGCTGATCCCAGGTATTACACGTAAAGGTAACGCCAAACGTCAAATGTCTGTCTCCGTGCGATCAGATAGCCTCTCTGTGACTAGGCGCGCCTCGCTACGCCCCAGTACGCTGCGTATGGTCGAACGGGACAAACGCCGCAGCCACTCAAGATAAAGGTGGCTACATCTGTATAAAGTGCAGACTAGCCAGTGCATTCTTCTAAAATGCTTCACTGCAGCATACTGACACTGTGACACTGGTAATCTTCTCAGGAGGACTATTAAAAGACAGTAATCTGGAGCATCCTGTCTTCTCCAAAATAAGTGAATAGTACTCCTATTTCTTGAGGCAGGAACAGACTCAGCTAGTTTGTTAAGGCAGCAGATATCAGTAAAATTCTTCTCCGGTCCAGCAAAAACTGTGCATTAAAACATTCCCTGCTGCTAATTACTTGACCTTACATACTAAAGGTTAAAGGATAGAGGAGCCAGGATTTTAAGCGTTCTCGGCGCTTGCGGGAAATAGAGACCTTCTACAGTACAGGAGATATCAGATATAAAATTAAACTTTATTGCTAGTTCTACAAAGTGACAGCAAGGATTATGCTAAAGAGTTACATTTGTATGTTATGGAGGATTACAGACAGTGTAAAGGGTAAAGAAATGTCTATCAGCATGTACTCAGTGCAGACAACCAATTTGGGAAACTACTAAAAGGCAACATCTAAAAGTGCACCACATGTAAAGAAATCAGCTGAACTGAATTACTTTGTCTAATTTGGGCATATTCAGTGTCTGGTTAAAATATGTGTTCATTGTGCTATTCATTTGCAAGCATCTATCAGTGTTTACTGATTCTCTTAAACATTTATAAATATTCAGCATTGATATGATCTCAAAGACCTGTTGACTACTCATGGTGAGACCATTGTTGTTTTATTGTTTAAGAGCATGCATGTATATCTATCTACTGCATACTAGAGATGAGCGGGTTCGGTTTCTCTGAATCCGAACCCGCCAGAACTTCATGTTTTTTTTCACGGGTCCGAGCGACTCGGATCTTCCCGCCTTGCTCGGTTAACCCGAGCGCGCCCGAACGTCATCATGACGCTGTCGGATTCTCGCGAGGCTCGGATTCTATCGCGAGACTCGGATTCTATATAAGGAGCCGCGCGTCACCGCCATTTTCACACGTGCATTGAGATTGATAGGGAGAGGACGTGGCTGGCGTCCTCTCCGTTTAGAATTAGAATAGATTAGAGAGACACTTGATTTACTAATTTTGGGGAGCATTAGGAGTACTCAGTAGTGTACAGTGTAGAGTTTTGCTGATAGTGACCAGTGACCACCACTTTTATTTATAATCCGTTCTCTGCCTGAAAAAAGCGATACACAGCACACAGTGACTCAGTCACATACCATATCTGTGTGCACTGCTCAGGCTCAGGCCAGTGTGCTGCATCATCTATTATCTATATATAATATTATATATCTGTCTGACTGCTCAGCTCACACAGCTTATAATTGTGGGGGAGACTGGGGAGCACTACTGCAGTGCCAGTTATAGGTTATAGCAGGAGCCAGGAGTACATAATATATTATATAGTGAGTGACCACCAGACACACAGTGCAGTTTATTTAATATATCCGTTCTCTGCCTGAAAAAAGCGATACACACAGTGACTCAGTCAGTCACATACCATATCTGTGTGCACTGCTCAGGCTCAGGCCAGTGTGCTGCATCATCTATATATATATTATATATCTGTCTGACTGCTCAGCTCACACAGCTTATAATTGTGGGGGAGACTGGGGAGCACTACTGCAGTGCCAGTTATAGGTTATAGCAGGAGCCAGGAGTACATAATATTATATTAAAATTAAACAGTGCACACTTTTGCTGCAGGACTAGTGCCACTGCCAGTGTGACTAGTGACCAGTGACCTGACCACCAGTATATAATATTAGTAGTATACTATCTCTTTATCAACCAGTCTATATTAGCAGCAGACACAGTACAGTGCGGTAGTTCACGGCTGTGGCTACCTCTGTGTCGGCACTCGGCAGCCCGTCCATAATTGTATATACCACCTAACCGTGGTTTTTTTTTCTTTCTTTATACATACATACTAGTTACGAGTATACTATCTCTTTATCAACCAGTCTATATATTAGCAGCAGACACAGTACAGTGCGGTAGTTCACGGCTGTGGCTACCTCTGTGTCGGCACTCGGCAGCCCGTCCATAATTGTATATACCACCTAACCGTGGTTTTTTTTTCTTTCTTTATACATACATACTAGTTACGAGTATACTATCTCTTTATCAACCAGTCTATATTAGCAGCAGACACAGTACAGTGCGGTAGTTCACGGCTGTGGCTACCTCTGTGTCGGCACTCGGCAGCCCGTCCATAATTGTATATACCACCTAACCGTGTTTTTTTTTTCTTTCTTTATACATACATACTAGTTACGAGTATACTATCTCTTTATCAACCAGTCTATATATTAGCAGCAGACACAGTACAGTGCGGTAGTTCACGGCTGTGGCTACCTCTGTGTCGGCACTCGGCAGCCCGTCCATAATTGTATATACCACCTAACCGTGGTTTTTTTTTCTTTCTTTATACATACATACTAGTTACGAGTATACTATCTCTTTATCAACCAGTCTATATATTAGCAGCAGACACAGTACAGTGCGGTAGTTCACGGCTGTGGCTACCTCTGTGTCGGCACTCCGCAGCCCGTCCATAATTGTATATACCACCTAACCGTGGTTTTTCTTTCTTTCTTTATACATACATACTAGTTACGAGTATACTATCTCTTTATCAACCAGTCTATATATTAGCAGCAGACACAGTACAGTGCGGTAGTTCACGGCTGTGGCTACCTCTGTGTCGGCACTCGGCAGCCCGTCCATAATTGTATATACCACCTAACCGTGGTTTTTTTTTCTTTCTTTATACATACATACTAGTTACGAGTATACTATCTCTTTATCAACCAGTCTATATATTAGCAGCAGACACAGTACAGTGCGGTAGTTCACGGCTGTGGCTACCTCTGTGTCGGCACTCGGCAGCCCGTCCATAATTGTATATACCACCTAACCGTGGTTTTTTTTTCTTTCTTTATACATACATACTAGTTACGAGTATACTATCTCTTTATCAACCAGTCTATATATTAGCAGCAGACACAGTACAGTGCGGTAGTTCACGGCTGTGGCTACCTCTGTGTCGGCACTCGGCAGCCCGTCCATAATTGTATATACCACCTAACCGTGGTTTTTTTTTCTTTCTTTATACATACATACTAGTTACGAGTATACTATCTCTTTATCAACCAGTCTATATATTAGCAGCAGACACAGTACAGTGCGGTAGTTCACGGCTGTGGCTACCTCTGTGTCGGCACTCGGCAGCCCGTCCATAATTGTATACTAGTATCCAATCCATCCATCTCCATTGTTTACCTGAGGTGCCTTTTAGTTGTGCCTATTAAAATATGGAGAACAAAAATGTTGAGGTTCCAAAATTAGGGAAAGATCAAGATCCACTTCCACCTCGTGCTGAAGCTGCTGCCACTAGTCATGGCCGAGACGATGAAATGCCAGCAACGTCGTCTGCCAAGGCCGATGCCCAATGGCATAGTACAGAGCATGTCAAAACCAAAACACCAAATATCAGTAAAAAAAGGACTCCAAAACCTAAAATAAAATTGTCGGAGGAGAAGCGTAAACTTGCCAATATGCCATTTACCACACGGAGTGGCAAGGAACGGCTGAGGCCCTGGCCTATGTTCATGGCTAGTGGTTCAGCTTCACATGAGGATGGAAGCACTCAGCCTCTCGCTAGAAAACTGAAAAGACTCAAGCTGGCAAAAGCACCGCAAAGAACTGTGCGTTCTTTGAAATCCCAAATCCACAAGGAGAGTCCAATTGTGTCGGTTGCGATGCCTGACCTTCCCAACACTGGACGTGAAGAGCATGCGCCTTCCACCATTTGCACGCCCCCTGCAAGTGCTGGAAGGAGCACCCGCAGTCCAGTTCCTGATAGTCAGATTGAAGATGTCAGTGTTGAAGTACACCAGGATGAGGAGGATATGGGTGTTGCTGGCGCTGGGGAGGAAATTGACCAGGAGGATTCTGATGGTGAGGTGGTTTGTTTAAGTCAGGCACCCGGGGAGACACCTGTTGTCCGTGGGAGGAATATGGCCGTTGACATGCCAGGTGAAAATACCAAAAAAATCAGCTCTTCGGTGTGGAGGTATTTCACCAGAAATGCGGACAACAGGTGTCAAGCCGTGTGTTCCCTTTGTCAAGCTGTAATAAGTAGGGGTAAGGACGTTAACCACCTCGGAACATCCTCCCTTATACGTCACCTGCAGCGCATTCATAATAAGTCAGTGACAAGTTCAAAAACTTTGGGTGACAGCGGAAGCAGTCCACTGACCAGTAAATCCCTTCCTCTTGTAACCAAGCTCACGCAAACCACCCCACCAACTCCCTCAGTGTCAATTTCCTCCATCCCCAGGAATGCCAATAGTCCTGCAGGCCATGTCACTGGCAATTCTGACGAGTCCTCTCCTGCCTGGGATTCCTCCGATGCATCCTTGCGTGTAACGCCTACTGCTGCTGGCGCTGCTGTTGTTGCCGCTGGGAGTCGATGGTCATCCCAGAGGGGAAGTTGTAAGCCCACTTGTACTACTTCCGGTAAGCAATTGACTGTTCAACAGTCCTTTGCGAGGAAGATGAAATATCACAGCAGTCATCCTACTGCAAAGCGGATAACTGAGTCCTTGACAACTATGTTGGTGTTAGACGTGCGTCCGGTATCCGCCGTTAGTTCACAGGGAACTAGACAATTTATTGAGGCAGTGTGCCCCCGTTACCAAATACCATCTAGGTTCCACTTCTCTAGGCAGGCGATACCGAGAATGTACACGGACGTCAGAAAAAGACTCACCAGTGTCCTAAAAAATGCAGTTGTACCCAATGTCCACTTAACCACGGACATGTGGACAAGTGGAGCAGGGCAGGGTCAGGACTATATGACTGTGACAGCCCACTGGGTAGATGTATGGACTCCCGCCGCAAGAACAGCAGCGGCGGCACCAGTAGCAGCATCTCGCAAACGCCAACTCTTTCCTAGGCAGGCTACGCTTTGTATCACCGCTTTCCAGAATACGCACACAGCTGAAAACCTCTTACGGCAACTGAGGAAGATCATCGCGGAATGGCTTACCCCAATTGGACTCTCCTGTGGATTTGTGGCATCGGATAACGCCAGCAATATTGTGTGTGCATTAAATATGGGCAAATTCCAGCACGTCCCATGTTTTGCACATACCTTGAATTTGGTGGTGCAGAATTTTTTAAAAAACGACAGGGGCGTGCAAGAGATGCTGTCGGTGGCCAGAAAAATTGCGGGACACTTTCGGCGTACAGGCACCACGTACAGAAGACTGGAGCACCACCAAAAACTACTGAACCTGCCCTGCCATCATCTGAAGTAAGAAGTGGTAACGAGGTGGAATTCAACCCTCTATATGCTTCAGAGGTTGGAGGAGCAGCAAAAGGCCATTCAAGCCTATACAATTGAGCACGATATAGGAGATGGAATGCACCTGTCTCAAGTGCAGTGGAGAATGATTTCAACGTTGTGCAAGGTTCTGATGCCCTTTGAACTTGCCACACGTGAAGTCAGTTCAGACACTGCCAGCCTGAGTCAGGTCATTCCCCTCATCAGGCTTTTGCAGAAGAAGCTGGAGGCATTGAAGAAGGAGCTAAAAGGGAGCGATTCCGCTAGGCATGTGGGACTTGTGGATGCAGCCCTTAATTCGCTTAACAAGGATTCACGGGTGGTCAATCTGTTGAAATCAGAGCACTACATTTTGGCCACCGTGCTCGATCCTAGATTTAAAGCCTACCTTGGATCTCTCTTTCCGGCAGACACAGGTCTGCTGGGGTTGAAAGACCTGCTGGTGACAAAATTGTCAAGTCAAGCGGAACGCGACCTGTCAACATCTCCTCCTTCACATTCTCCCGCAACTGGGGGTGCGAGGAAAAGGCTCAGAATTCCGAGCCCACCCGCTGGCGGTGATGCAGGGCAGTCTGGAGCGACTGCTGATGCTGACATCTGGTCCGGACTGAAGGACCTGACAACGATTACGGACATGTCGTCTACTGTCACTGCATATGATTCTCTCAACATTGATAGAATGGTGGAGGATTATATGAGTGACCGCATCCAAGTAGGCACGTCACACAGTCCGTACTTATACTGGCAGGAAAAAGAGGCAATTTGGAGGCCCTTGCACAAACTGGCTTTATTCTACCTAAGTTGCCCTCCCACAAGTGTGTACTCCGAAAGAGTGTTTAGTGCCGCCGCTCACCTTGTCAGCAATCGGCGTACGAGGTTACATCCAGAAAATGTGGAGAAGATGATGTTCATTAAAATGAATTATAATCAATTCCTCCGCGGAGACATTGACCAGCAGCAATTGCCTCCACAAAGTACACAGGGAGCTGAGATGGTGGATTCCAGTGGGGACGAATTGATAATCTGTGAGGAGGGGGATGTACACGGTGATATATCGGAGGGTGAAGATGAGGTGGACATCTTGCCTCTGTAGAGCCAGTTTGTGCAAGGAGAGATTAATTGCTTCTTTTTTGGGGGGGGTCCAAACCAACCCGTCATATCAGTCACAGTCGTGTGGCAGACCCTGTCACTGAAATGATGGGTTGGTTAAAGTGTGCATGTCCTGTTTTGTTTATACAACATAAGGGTGGGTGGGAGGGCCCAAGGACAATTCCATCTTGCACCTCTTTTTTCTTTTCTTTTTCTTTGCATCATGTGCTGATTGGGGAGGGTTTTTTTGGAAGGGACATCCTGCGTGACACTGCAGTGCCACTCCTAGATGGGCCCGGTGTTTGTGTCGGCCACTAGGGTCGCTAATCTTACTCACACAGTCAGCTACCTCATTGCGCCTCTTTTTTTCTTTGCGTCATGTGCTGTTTGGGGAGGGTTTTTTGGAAGGGACATCCTGCGTGACACTGCAGTGCCACTCCTAGATGGGCCCGGTGTTTGTGTCGGCCACTAGGGTCGCTAATCTTACTCACACAGCTACCTCATTGCGCCTCTTTTTTTCTTTGCGTCATGTGCTGTTTGGGGAGGGTTTTTTGGAAGGGACATCCTGCGTGACACTGCAGTGCCACTCCTAGATGGGCCCGGTGTTTGTGTCGGCCACTAGGGTCGCTAATCTTACTCACACAGCTACCTCATTGCGCCTCTTTTTTTCTTTGCGTCATGTGCTGTTTGGGGAGGGTTTTTTGGAAGGGACATCCTGCGTGACACTGCAGTGCCACTCCTAGATGGGCCCGGTGTTTGTGTCGGCCACAAGGTCGCTAATCTTACTCACACAGCTACCTCATTGCGCCTCTTTTTTTCTTTGCGTCATGTGCTGTTTGGGGAGGGTTTTTTGGAAGGGCCATCCTGCGTGACACTGCAGTGCCACTCCTAGATGGGCCCGGTGTTTGTGTCGGCCACTAGGGTCGCTAATCTTACTCACACAGCTACCTCATTGCGCCTCTTTTTTTCTTTGCGTCATGTGCTGTTTGGGGAGGGTTTTTTGGAAGGGCCATCCTGCGTGACACTGCAGTGCCACTCCTAGATGGGCCCGGTGTTTGTGTCGGCCACTAGGGTCGCTAATCTTACTCACACAGCTACCTCATTGCGCCTCTTTTTTTCTTTGCGTCATGTGCTGTTTGGGGAGGGTTTTTTGGAAGGGACATCCTGCGTGACACTGCAGTGCCACTCCTAGATGGGCCCGGTGTTTGTGTCGGCCACTAGGGTCGCTTATCTTACTCACACAGCGACCTCGGTGCAAATTTTAGGACTAAAAATAATATTGTGAGGTGTGAGGTATTCAGAATAGACTGAAAATGAGTGTAAATTATGGTTTTTGAGGTTAATAATACTTTGGGATCAAAATGACCCCCAAATTCTATGATTTAAGCTGTTTTTTAGTGTTTTTTGAAAAAAACACCCGAATCCAAAACACACCCGAATCCGACAAAAAAAATTCGGTGAGGTTTTGCCAAAACGCGGTCGAACCCAAAACACGGCCGCGGAACCGAACCCAAAACCAAAACACAAAACCCGAAAAATTTCAGGCGCTCATCTCTACTGCATACTTGCCTACCTGACAATCTCCATGAGGGAGAAAATGCTCTGTTCCTGGACTTTCCTTGTAATGTATGATTGCCATCACCTGTGGTGAAACACCTTTCTTATCAATTAACTAGGTGCTTCATCGCGCCCTACGGGCGCTCTTCACATCGTCGCAAGGGGCTACGCCCCCTTAACCCTTGCATGCCTTTCTGGGGTTCAATATTTGTATTATATGGAGTATTACCTGCATTCCTTTGTTAGTGGTTAAATATTGCACAATGAAAGTGCGTGTGATGGTGAAGGAAGCGCAGCCCCTTGCGACAGCGTGAACAGCACCTGCAGGGCATGATGTACAGAATGTAGCGGGTGCGGGGGGGACTGGGGATGGGGGAGGGTGTCTGTAGATGCTGCGGGTGGAGGGGGGGAAGAAGCGGGAGGGGCCCTTATGGGGAAGGGTCGGGAGGTGCTGCGGATGGGGGAGGGGCAGAGGAGTGGGGGCTGCAGATGGGGGAGGGGTCCGGAGGCACTGCAGGTGGGGGAGGGGCAAGGATGCCATGGGGCGGGGGTGCCGGGGGTGGGATAGGGGGTCCGGAGGCACCATGGGTGGGGGAGGGGCAGGTACAGGTGGAGCGGCGGATGGGGAAGGGGGTCTCGAGGCACTGCAGGTGGTGGAGGGGCAGGTGTGGGGGTGCCGTGGGTGGGGAGGGGTGGGTGAGGGGGGGACCACGGATTGAGGAGGGTGTCTGCAGATGCTGCGGGTGGAGGGGGGGCAGGTGTGTGGGGAGACATATATGGGGGGTGGATTGTGGAAGGGGCCTGGAGGTGCTGTGGGTGGTGGAGGGGCGGAGAAGTGGGAGCCGCGGGTGATGTAGGGGGTCTGGAGGCACAGCGTGTGGGGGAGGGGTGGAGTGCCGCATGTGGTGGAGGGGAAGGTATGGAGGTGTGGTGCATTGGGGAGGGGTCTGGAGGCGCTGCGGGTACTGTACCTGCCAAAATGGTAGTTGGAGGGTATGCAGTAACAGGGCCAGGACAGGGGTGACAGGGCCAGGACAGGGGTGAAAGGGCCAGGTGAGGGGTGACAGGGTCAGAACAGGGGTGATGGGACCAGGACAGGGGTGACGGGGCAAGGACATGGGTGACGGGGCCAGGATAGGGGTAACAGGGCCAGGATAAGGGTGAAAGGGCCAGGATAAGGGTGAAAGGGCCAGGATAATTGTGACAGGGCAAGGCCAGGGGTGACAGGGACATGACAGAACACAGGGCACGGGAGAGATTGGTATTAGGGACAGAACAGTGGTGACAGACAGATGTGTCTTACCGAAGTCACTGCTGCTGGCTGCTGCTGTTCCACTCCAACCTGTTGGGATCTGCTGCTGGTGGAGACTTGGCATGGCTGACTCTCTCAGGCTGGAGTCCAGCTTCCTCTGCCCGTCCGCATCCCTCCCCCCTCCTCAGTCACACACCACAGACCTCGCGCAGCTGCCGGGCACTGTGGTAAGGGGAGACTGGGAGTGACTGGTTATCCCCCAGGAGACGCTGCGGCTGGAGGGAGGAGGGGGTCATAGCATGCACGCGGCGTGGACCTCGCGGCTGCCGGGCACTGTGGAAAGGGGAGACTGGGAGTGACTGGTTAGCCCACATGACACGCTGCGGCTGGAGGGAGGAGGGGGTCGGAGCCTGCAAGCAGCGCTGACTTCTGCAGCACTGCCCGCTGGCTAAACTGTGTGAAGGAGCTGGACGCACCTCACTGCGGGTGGCAGCGCTGCAGCTAGCGGTGGGGTTGCCGGGGCTGGAGATAACAGAGGCAGTACGGAACCTGCACAGCGGCAGGTGCCCCACAAAACTGCAGCTAAGAAGCGTGGAGTGTGCCAGAAAGTGACGCTCCTCCGCGCCAGAGAGCCCCTGCTGAGTATGCTGATGTGGGGGGTCAAGCACATAGTGAGCCGGTGCCCAATCTGTCTGTATGGCATACCCCCTCACACACCCCCATACCTCCCAACTGTCCTGATTTTCGCTAGACAGTTCCATTTTTTTGGGTCTGTCCCGCTGTCCCACCCGTGGGCCACAGTGTCCCCCGGTGGGGGGGGGGCAGTTGGGAAGCTCCCGAACTCGCTGTTCTGCTTAGCAGAGCTGCGGTGAATAGACGCTCTGCGCATGCGCACAGCGTCTATTTAGTGGAGACAGTGGGAGAGGGGGCATCAGGGGGTACGGATTAAGGGGGGGTTCCGGCAGCAGAGCCGGATTAAGGGGGGGGGGGCAGGGGGTATGTACCGTGGGCCCCACAGTTTTAGCCCCCCCCCCCCCGGCTGGAGTAGCTCTGTCCCAGCTCTGAAGCTCCCCGTTCTGCCAGCAGCAGCATTGTGCTACAGTCAGCACACTCTGCTGCGTGTTGGCAGGTCTGTGGTGGTGCAGGGAGGCAGCAGCCTCCCTGCTTTCTTCTGCCTGTGCGGGTGTGTAGGGGGGAGTGACCAGCCCCTCTGGATTTACCCCAAGCTGAGGGGCCAAAATCCCATTAAAAAAAATATATATCCGGAATTTGCATAAGGGGGCGTGACCACGCGGGTCGCGATTAGGCCACGCCCCCAAACCCCCAGCAGTCACAGCAATGAGATAGGGCCCCCCGTCTCAAGTGCCCTGGGCCCCCCGGACTCATAATCTGCCCCTGGGGGCATGCCAGCAGCTCACAGAGCGCTGGGCATGCCCCCTCACTGACGAAAACGGGGGCCCTCCCGTGAAGCCACTCCCCTTTTCGTTGGCCACGCCCATTTTCGTTGCCTGTGTGTCCCTCCTTCTGCCTGAAGAAAGCTGGGAGGTATGCACCCCTGCCTGTGCCATGCCCATACCATCTGCTTCTGCTCCTAGTCTCCTATAGATTTGCCCAGATCTGTGACTCATTTGACTAACTCCGCCCAGTGTTGTGACTCCGCCCAGCGTTAGCAAATGAGTCACAAAGTCACAGATCTGGGCTATTATATAGGAGACTAGCTCACCACAGGTGATGGCAATCATACATTACCAGTAAAGTCCAGGAACAGAGCATTTTCTCCCTCATGGATAGGGTCAGGTAGGCAAGTATGATCTACTGTATATGCCTAAATGTATGTTTGATCAGAATTAAATGATCCAGGTAACAATTCATAGTTCCACTGGAATAAAATTCCAGTACGCAGAGTTCCAGAACAATAAAAAATGTTTCTTGTGCTTCATGTGTAGCTTATTGACTATTGCACTCAATTGCAATTTATATGCTATTATGTATTGAGTTAGCGTTTTGTCAGATATTTTAATTTCTGCTAAAGAGAAATGCTTAAATCAACTGAGTCTTCAGCTGGAAAGCAATTGTGACAATTCTCTGTGTTCAGGGTTGGACTGGCCCACAGGGGTACAGGGGAAACCCCCGGTGGGCCCCCCACCTCCTCCTCTACTGAACAGGTTCCACTCCGTGTACTTGAATTACACATAATACATAGTTACCTTTATACTGCAGAGGACTATGGTATATTTCCTACAGTGTATTGGTGTTATTCATCTGGTACATTGCATGTACTATCAGTATTTACTATATATACATATCATGGGGCCCGGGCTATGCCCTCGCTAATGGTTATCCAAACCTCTGTTGAGACTGGCCACTCATGGGCCCCTAACACTGCATTCCCGCGGTGGGCTCTTCATGCCCCAGTCTGACACTGTCTGTTTTGGATCACATTCCTTACCTCTCTGTTGAAATCTGAAGAACCTGAACCTAGAAAATGGGCCTCACCAATCCAGTAAGGGGGTATGGGACTCCATGGGTCAACACCAATTAGGTCTACACCCATTGGTCGACAGTGGATATGTTGACACACCCATTATGTTGACATGAACAAGGTCAACATGAAAAAAGGTCGACATGATTTTTTTATTTTTTTGGGGTGTCGTTTTATCCGTCAAGTGACCGGGAACCTCAATTAGAGCACCGTGTCCCCTTGCACAGCTCGCTTTGCTCACCATGCTGCGGGCAAGGTGCCTCGCTGCCCTCGGCACAGGTTACCGTTCCCAATCGTAGTCCACATGGATTGTAAAGTATGAAAAAGCCCCCCCCCCCCCCCCCCCAAAAAAAAAAATGTGAAAAACTCATGTAGACCTTTTTTCATGTTGATCTTGGTCATGCTGACCTAATGGCTGTGTCTACCTATTTCTAGTGTCAACCTAGCCACTGTCGGTCAATGGGTGTCAACCTAATGAGTGTTAACCTAATTGGTGTCAACCCAAAGTCTGGATAACCCAGTAAGGTGTTCAAACAACACACCACATCTGTTCACCTCGTTATGCGGTATTGCATTAACCTCTAGTCCATAGTGGACCCATTCCAAAGATTACTGAAAACATAACTGTCAAGAAGACTTGGGTGAGATAATGATAAAAAGAAATACAACAGTCTAATAACCAGTGCGGACTACAAGCAAATGTATCAAAATCTTCATAGAAAACAGGTAAAACATTTACTAATTTACTTTTCAATTCAGCGGTGTGACCCTCGGAAGAAGAAATCTATCCCCTTATTTGGATAACCTGGGAATTGTGGATGTATCATAAATGGAATCGGACCCCATGATGTTATGTGCATTGTAATTAGGCTCAATCCATGATAAGTCGTCTCTTGGAATCCCATTCTGCTGCCTGTCACCTCCAGGATACGCTCTCATTTCAAGGAGTATCTGGTTTACAAGTCTTACACTCATTACCATTAATCCATACAATATTTGACAGCTACTCAAACTAACCAGCCAGTTTGGAACGACACAGCCATGCCATCCTTCTGCAGATGCAGGAGCAACGCTTATTGAATGTGAGGTTAGGTTTCTGAATGATTGTTACAGATATTATTTGCAGATGATCAGTAGGAAAAACATATTATTTTCTAGTCACTTGTCAGTTTGTTGTGACTACAATCAGCTGAACCTTGATGCGATGCTACAAGATAGCAGAGCCTGAGTTCCTGACGGAACAGTCCTGTGTCATCTTCTGTGTCCTAAATCCAATTTTTGCTTCTAAAATACTATTAAAAAGTTAGGGGGACATGTACTAAGCAGTGATAAAAGT
This sequence comes from Pseudophryne corroboree, assembly GCF_028390025.1. Classification (NCBI taxonomy): domain Eukaryota; kingdom Metazoa; phylum Chordata; class Amphibia; order Anura; family Myobatrachidae; genus Pseudophryne; species Pseudophryne corroboree. The sequence goes on along the minus strand of NC_086448.1, from coordinate 69,084,177 downwards.
GGAGAAGTGAACCAGTAGAGAAGTTGCCCATGACAACCAATCAGCTGCTCTGTAGACTTTTGTAGCATGCTAATTATAAATGTTACGTCAATGCTGATTGGTTGCCATGGGCAACTTCTCCACTGGCTCACTTATCCACTTTTATCACTGCTTAGTACATCTCCCCCTTAGTATGGTCCAGGAAAACCACAGCGCTCTGGAAATGATGTGGCACTTAACTCGGCAAAGATATAAAACACAGGAGTCATATTGGAGCCTCTTGACAAAGTGAAAGACATCAAGTTCTAAACAGGAAAAGCCTAAAAGTCTCTGTGTCTGGTTTAGGGGAAGGAACATTGTAGTTATAGGATCACAGCTAAGATCTTGTTTAAATTAGAGATGAGCGGGTTCGGTTCGTCGAGATCCGAACCCTCCCCGAACTTCACCTATTTTACACGGGTCTGAGGCAGCCTCTGATCTTCCCGCCTTGCTCGGTTAACCCGAACGAGGCTGAACGTCCTAATCCACATGTCGGATTCTCGCAAGATTCATATTCCATATAAAGAGCCGTGCGTCGCCGCCATTTTCACTCGTGCATTGGGGATTGAACGGAGAGGACGTGGCTACGTTCTCTGCCTGAAAAACTCCATATCTGTGCTCAGTGTGCTGCAAATATCTGTGCTCAGTGTGCTGCAAATATCTACGTTCTCTGCCTGAAAAGCTCCATATCTGTGCTCAGTGTGCTGCAAATATCTACGTTCTCTGCCTGAAAAGCTCCATATCTGTGCTCAGTGTGCTGCAAATATCTACGTTCTCTACCTGAAAAGCTCCATATCTGTGCTCAGTGTGCTGCAAATATCTGTGCTCAGTGTGCTGCATTGTAGGGACCACCAGTATATAATTATAGTAGTACAGTACAGTAGGCCATTGCTGTATCTTGCAGCTCCGTGTCAGACTCAGTTCTAGACAGTATCCTGATCATCAGTGCTCAATATCTGCTGCATTGTTGTGTGACCAGTACATACTATATATATTATATATAGTAGTACAGTGCAGCATTTTGGTGACCACCAGTATAGTAGTACAGTACAGTAGTCCATTGCTGTATCTTGCAGCTCAGTGTCACTTCAAGTATCCATATCTGTGCTGCACTGTTGTGAGCAGTATATATAGTAGTACAGTGCAGCATTTTGGTGACTGACCAACAGTATATAGTTGTACAGTACAGTAGGCCATTGCTGTATCTTGCAGCTCCGTGTCACTGCAAGTATCCATATCTGTGCTGCATTGTTTTGAGCAGTATATATAGTAGTACAGTGCAGCATTTTGGTGACTGACCAACAGTATATAGTTGTACAGTACAGTAGTCCATTAGTGTATCTTGCAGCTCCATGTCACTTCAAGTATCCATATCTGTGCTGCATTGCTGTGAGCAGTATATATAGTAGTATAGTGCAGCATTTTGGTGACTGACCAACAGTATATAGTTGTACAGTACAGTAGCCCATTAGTGTATCTTGCAGCTCCGTGTCACTTCAAGTATCCATATCTGTGCTGCATTGTTGTGAGAAGTATATATATTAGTACAGTGCAGCATTTTGGTGACTGACCAACAGTATATAGTTGTACAGTACAGTAGTCCATTAGTGTATCTTGCAGCTCCGTCTCACTTTAAGTATCCATATCTGTGCTCTATTGTTGTGAGCAGTATATATACTGTAGTAGTACAGTGCAGCATTTTGGTGACTGACCAACAGTATATAGTTGTACAGTACAGTAGGCCATTGCTGTATCTTGCAGCTCTGTGTCACTTCAAGTATCCATATCTGTGCTGCATTGTTGTGAGCAGTATATAGTAGTACAGTGCAGCATTTTGGTGACCAACAGTATATAGTTGTACAGTACAGTAGGCCATTGCTATTGATATAATAATATTACTGGCATATAATTCCACACATTAAAAAATGGAGAACAAAAATGTGGAGGGTGTAATAGGGAAAGATCAAGATCCACTTCCACCTAGTGCTGAAGCTGCTGCCACTAGTCATGGCAGAGACGATAAAATGCCATGAACGTCATCTGCCAAGGCCGATGCCCAATTTCATAGTAGAGAGCATGTAAAATCCAAAAAGCAAAAGTTCAGTAAAATGACCCAAAAATGTAAATTAAAAGCATCTGAGGAGAAGCGTAAACTTGCCAATATGCCATTTACGACACGGAGTGGCAAGGAACGGCTGAGGTCCTGGCCTATGTTCATGTCTAGTGGTTCAGCTTCACATGAGGATGGAAGCACTCATCCTCCCGCTAGAAAAATGAAAAGAGTTAAGCTGGCAAAAGAAGAGCAAAGAACTGTGCATTCTTCTAAATCACAAATCCCCAAGAAGAGTCCAATTGTGTTGGTTGCGATGCCTGACCTTCCCAACACCGGACGGGAAGAGGTGGCTCCTTACACCATTTGCACGCCCCAGGTGTCAAGCCGTGTGTTGCCTTTGTCAAGCTGTAATACGTAGGGGTAAGGACGTCAACCACCTAGGAACATCCTCCCTTATACATCACCTGGAGCGCATTCATCAGAAGTCATTGACAAGTTCAAAAACTTTGGGTGACAGAGGAAGCAGTCCACTGAATACAACTAAATTGCTTCTTCCTCTTGTACCCAAGCTCCTGCAAACCACACCACCAACTCCCTCAGTGTCAATTTCTTCCTTAGACAGGAACGCCAATAGTCCTGCAGGCCATGTCACTGGCAAGTCTGACGAGTCCTCTCCTAACTGAGATTCCTCCGATGGATCCTTGAGTGTAATGCCTACTGCTGCTGGCGCTGCTGTTGTTGCTGCTGGGAGTCGATCGTCATCCCAGAGGGGAAGTCGGAAGACCACATGTACTACTTCCAGTAAGCAATTGACTGTCCAACAGTCCTTTGCGAGGAAGATGAAATATCACAGCAGTCATCCTGTTGCAAAGTGGATAACTCAGGCCTTGGCAGCTGTGTTGGTGTTAGACGTGTGTCCGGTATCCACCGTTAATTCACAGGGACTTAGAGAATTTCTTAAAATAGTGTGTCCCCGGTACCAAATCCCATCTAGGTTCCACTTCTCAAGGCAGGCGATACCGAGAATGTACACAGATGTCAGAAAAAGACTCACCAGTGTCCTAAAAAATGCAGTTGTACCCAATGTCCACTTAACCACGGACATGTGGACAAGTGGAGCAGGGCAGACTCAGTACTATATGACTGTGGCAGCCCACTGGGTAGATGTATTGCCTCCCGCAGCAACAACAGCAGCGGCAGCACCAGTAGCAGCATCTCACAAACGCCAACTCGTTCTTAGGCAGGCTACGCATTGTATCACCGCTTTCCATAAGAGGCACACAGCTGACAACATGTTACGGAAACTGAGGAACATCATCGCAGATTGGCTTACCCCAATTGGACTCTCCTGGGGATTTGTGACATCGGACAACGCCACCAATATTGTGCGTGCGTTACATGTGGGCAAATTCCAGCACGTCCCATGTATTGCACATACAATTAATTTGGTGGTGCAGAATTTTTAAAAAAATTACAGGGGCGTGCAAGAGATGCTGTCGGTGGCCCGAAGAATTGCGGACCACTTTCGGCATTCAGCCACTGCATGCCGAAGACTGGAGCACCAGCAAACACTCCTGAACCTGCCCCTCCGTCAGCTGAAGCAAGAGGTGGTAACAAGGTGGAATTCAACCCTCTATATGCTTCAGAGGATGGAGGAGCAGCAAAAGGCCATTCAAGCCTATACATCTGCCTACGATAAAGGCAAAGGAAGGGGAATGCACCTGACTCAAGCACAGTGGAGAATGATTTCAACATTGTGCAAGGTTCTGAAACCCTTTGAACTTGCCACACGTGAAGTCAGTTTAGACACTGCCAGCCTGAGTCAGGTCATTCCCCTCATCAGGCTTTTGCAGAAGCAGCTGGAGAGATTAAAGGGGGAGCTAAAACGGAGCAATTCCACTAGGCATGTGGGACTTGTGGATGGAGCCCTTAATTCGCTTAACCAGGATTCACGGGTGGTCAATCTGTTGAAATCAGAGCACTACATTTTGGCCACCGTGCTCGATCCTAGGTTTAAAGCCTACGTTGTATCTCTCTTTCTGGCAGACACAAGTCTGCAGAGGTTCAAAGACCTGCTGGTGAGAAAATTGTCAACTCAAGTGGAACGTGACCTGTCAACAGCTCCTCCTTCACATTCTCCTACAACTGGGGCTGCGAGTAAAAGGATAAGAATTCCGAGCCCACCCGCGGGTAGTCAGGAGCGAGTCATCTACTGTCACTGCATATGATTCTGTCACCATTGAAAGAATGGTGGAAGATTATATGAGTGACCGCATCCAAGTAGGCACGTCAGACATTCCGTACGTCTACTGGCAGGAAAAAGAGGCAATTTGGAGGCCCTTGCACAAACTGGCTTTATTTTACCTAAGTTGCCCCCCCTCCAGTGTGTACTCTGAAAGAGTGTTTAGTGCAGCCGCTCACCTTGTCTGCGATCGGCGTACGAGGTTACTTCCACAAAATGTGGAGATGATGTTCATCAAAATTAATTATAATCAATTCCTCCGTGGAGACATTTACCAGCAATTGCCTCCAGAAGGTACACAGGGACCTGTGATGGTGGATTCCAGTGGGGACGAATTAATACTCTGTGAGGAGGGGGATGTACACAGTGAAAGGGGTGAGGAATCGGAGGATGATGATGAGGTTGACATCTTGCCTCTGTAGAGCCATTTTGAGCAAGGAGAGATTGATTGCTTCTTTTTTGGTGGGGGCCCAAACCAACCAGTCATTTCAGCCACAGTCGTGTGGCAGACCCTATGGCTGAAATGATGGATTTGTTAAAGTGAGCATGTCCTGTTTATACAACATAAGGGTGGGTGGGAGGGCCCAAGGACAATTCCATCTTGCATCTCCATTTTTATTTATATTTGCATCATGTGATGTTTGGGGCCAATTTTTTAAGTGCCATCCTGTCTGACACTGCAGTGCCACTCCTAGATGGGCCAGGTGTTTGTGCCGCCCACTTGTGTCACTTAGCTTAGTCATCCAGCTACCTCATTGCACCCTTTTTTTTCTTTGCATTATGTGTTCTTTGGGGCCTAGTTTTTAAAATTGCCATCCTGTCTGACACTGCAGTGCCACCCCTAGATGGGCCAGGTGTTTGTGCCGCCCACTTGGGTCGCTTAGCTTAGTCATCCAGCGACCTCGGTGCAAATTTTAGGACTAAAAATAATATTGTGAGGTGTTCAGAATAGACTGGAAATTAGTGGAAATTATGGTTATTGAGGCTAATAATACTATAGGATCAAAATTACCCCCAAATTCTATGATTTAAGCTGTTTTTGAGGGTTTTTTGAAAAAAAACACCCGAATCCAAAACACACCTGAATCCGACAAAAAATTTTAACGGAGGTTTTACCAAAACGTGTCCGAATCCAAAACACGGCCGCGGAACCGAATCCAAAACCAAAACACAAAACCCAAAAAATTTACGGTGCACATCTCTAGTTTAAATGGATCGTAAAGTTCCCCACCTAAAATGCCACTTGTCACTTTTGGCAGAATCTGTGGGGAAAAGTGTAAAAGGGACGGGTCTTACTCCATGCAATAGGGCAGGGGGCTGTGTATGATGCCTGTGAATAATTCTATGGCCTTGCATTCGTTGATATGTGTGTACTATAATGGGCTGTACATGGTTATTAAATAGTAGACACCAGCGGAAAGAAGTTTGGCAGACACACCGGCCAGATAGACTTAACCAGGAGCTTGCATTTATAGTAGTACACAGCAGTGGCGGAAACGGGGTCGGTGACGCCCATGATGTAAATAGAACCCTGCACTCATCTTTGTAACCACTAAGGTGTTATATCCTGATGTACGTCTCTTTATTTCAATGAATCATGCAGTATGAAGATTATGTATTTTATTTCTTATTGGTAAGTAATGCTTGCATGGTTACAGATAGACATCAAATCCACATGCTGCTCTCCTTCTCTCTCCTTCTACTTCCTGATCACCTGCTCATCTGTGCAGCCAGATTCTTAAGGGTACACTACCTCATATAACTAATGCACATAAACTATCTTCATAGATACTACATGAGGGAACTAGATCAGTTGAAAGAATGGATTCAGAGGGTCATTCCGAGTTGTTCGCTCATTATTTTTTTTCTCGCTATGGAGCGATTAGTCGCTAATGCGCATGCGCAATGTCCGCAGTGCGACTGCGCCAAGTAAATTTGCTATGCAGTTAGGTATTTTACTCACGGCATTACGAGGTTTTTTCTTCGTTCTGGTGATCGTAATGTGATTGACAGGAAGTGGGTGTTTCTGGGCGGAAACTGTCCGTTTTATGGGTGTGTGCGAAAAAACGCTACCGTTTCTGGGAAAAACGCGGGAGTGGCCGGAGAAACGGAGGAGTGTCTGGCCGAACGCTGGGTGTGTTTGTGACGTCAAACCTGGAACGACAAGCACTGAACTGATCGCACTGGAAGAGTAAGTCTCGAGCTTCTCAGAAACTGCACAGAGAAGTCTTTTCGCAATATTGCGAATCTTTCGTTCGCAATTTTGATAAGCTAAGATTCACTCCCAGTAGGCGGCGGCTTAGCGTGTGCAATGCTGCTAAAAGCAGCTTGCGAGCGAACAACTCGGAATGACCCCCTCAGTCAAGATAGCTTGAGGACCAGATTCCCACTGAATCCCATCATTGTGTCCATCCCCTCCACTTCAAAGTGCCTTACAATTGCAGCTCTATATGGGGGAGGGATGGGGGGAGGGGTGTGACCACGATGATGCTATTGTGGTGCCAGGCTCCAAAACCACCCACTTCACTGTATCAGTATTATACTGTCAAAGTCAGAAAAATGTCTCAATGCACGTTGCCATATTTGCACCGCACACTGGTCCGTGCTGCGCATGCGTACGCTCTCCCGTGGAAGCGCATACCCGCAATAGCGTGCACTCGCACGCGCAGTATGCGCATTTACGGTAGAGTTTACGTGATCGTAGCGTGCGACTCATTAGTTACAAATGTTCACAATTAATGTAGTTTATAGATCATGGTCCCTTTGATAGATTCTGAAAGTTTGGTTAAAATAGAACGTCCCTGAGCCGAGGAATCCCTCTTTACATCGTACGAAGGGTCTAACAGGAATCATACAGCAGTGTTTGGTACCCATCGGAAGAGTATTTAATCAGCAATATTCCGGTGTTGGTTTGGAGCGGATTAATCGCTCGTGCGAATAGTTATGGACATAACAAGTTATGTCTATTTTCTATTATCATTTGTTCTTACTTAGTCATGCATCAGTGGGTCTCAAATGGCTCTTTGACCTCAGAGATCCCCCAAACAATAGTTTGCATGTTAAGAGGGCCTCATATCTACACATGCATAAGGTAATCACAAGAATAGTAATTGAAGATCAATTGTACTCCAAATCAGTATCTTTCCCGCAGACGGAGTGCAATAGCCTTTAATTACATTGAGCTTTGAGACTCAATGGAGAAGACCAACACCTGTGTTTACAAATGGGGCTGGATTTGTATACAGGAAAATAAGGGCTGAGACGTCATTGTCTCAATTGAAAGTGGACATCATGAATATAGAGCAGAACCCAGACAGGATTCTGTTTTGTATTCGCCAAACAAAAGGTCTCCAGAAGACAGGAATGTGCTGGTCATCACCCATTGTGTTACATAACTTAGGCCACTGATACAAGACAGTTTACCTGTATGAATCAACCTATGACCTTTGTTATAATGCGAAGCCGAATTCCTGCGTCCAATGGACAGTGAGACTGTAGGGACCATTAGATTGCATTGTGTGTGGGGCATAAATAGGCAGGCCGACCATATCCAAGAGCACTCTCTCATCAACGGTTATCTGCTGATAATCGGGAGCTGGATATCGAGGCGCTGGCGATCATACCCTTTGTGCGTAAGTTCTCTCCATAATCATTGTCTTTCTGCGAGCCAATTTCTCTCTCTCTCTCTCTATCTCTCTCTCTCCTCTTTTCTCTTATATACCTTATAGTATTATAGTATTGTATTGTATTGTATCTAGGTCAGCGTAGTATTGTCTATTTGTATTTATTGTTTAGTTCTGTGGTTAGGAAGTCTCTGTTATATTGTAGTGTATCATATGTACTGTTATCCTTTTTTTACAAGTATATTAGATATAATACAGTTAATAGGCTTTGGAACCCTAAACCAGTATCTGTGTATTTTCTATAGTGTTAAGTGTTCACTTGAGCGTCGGTGACGCACAAGCAGCTTTGTAGTTAGTCAGGTTACACAAGGTTGCACTTACACCATGTACTCACATTAAGGTATGCAGTGTATTTCATTGATATAAGGTTTTACATAAAGGTATAGTGTTGTGAGCGTCGGCATCGCTGGTGACCTCCTCGTGGTCTCGAGCGTAAGCTACGCCATAGCGAATCATTTCCCTAGACATAACCAATAACGTGTCCTGTGATCACTGGGCCGCGAGCGAACGTGACGCTTGAGCGTCTCGCCTACGGCTGAGCGATCGTTACGCAAATAGCGTACCATTACGGTACTTCTTAAGTAAACAGCGTACAGTGTTCTTAGACTTCTTAAGGTGTTTTATACGACAAAGGAATTCAGCATTGTCAATTGGGGGCGTGTCCTATCCTTCTCATATCTGCACTGGGTAGATCAGCAGACATTATCCCTCCAGCAAAGGGTGGGAGGTTGTCTCGCAGTTGCTGACGGGATAAGCGTCTGCTTTCGCTTAGATTAAGAGTGCTGAAGGAATCCGGGACCGGAAGTAAGAACAAAACGCTTGTGTCTTTTTAAAACTGTTTATTTTTCTTTTGTCTTGCGTACGCACGCATATATCTGCATTTCTGTTTCATTTTTCGTATATCACTATTCCTGTTTGCCAAATTTTATAGTTGATAGAAAGGGCTAAAAGGAGATTTGCTGTTATTTAATAAGTAGAGGTAATAGTTAAAGTATAGAACAACACACGGCTTGTCCGAGAGACGAGGCAGCCAGTGTGCAGTGTGGATTGCGGTAGATGATCAGGGATCGTCTACATTGATAAAATATATATTGTGTTACGGTGGATCCTTTGCATTGCGTACACGTGTCGCTAACAAAGACTAGCGTACGCAATCCGAAAGGCAGACGCACGCAGCGTACACTACGCAACGTAGCGTCTGGTTACGCCCACGTAGCTCAAGTCACGAAAAGTTGAATTAGCGCAAAGCGATAATTAGCGCAAAGGCGATAAGTAACGCACAGCGGTAAATAACGCAAGGCGATAAATAACACAAATTGATTTCAGCTTTCCAAAACTTAGTTTAAATACCTTGTTTTACTGTAGTACCTCTGGGGAGAGCTATCAGACTACGGGAAATGATTTTTCTGATCAGAAAACTATAAGAATGATATTGGGTTGAAAACGGTATGAGTGTATTGAATCCCGCTTTGTGGACTTTGTGATCTAGGTGATAATCCCGCTTTGTGGACTTTGTGATCTATGTGATAATTTGTGATCTATGTGGAATGTGATGAGCACGATCTGAGTGAAAACGTGCAACAGAGTGTGATAAAGTTTTCGTTGTATTACGCTCTGGCTGTTTTGGAGCACAGTAGGGAGACTCCAATGATCCTACCATTTATGGGCAACAAGTGTCTATAAGTGGTACGATTGGACCGCACGGTTGTATGTGTGACCAATAACAACGGGTTATGAGGTCGTATATCCATGCGTAAATCTTGCCCTCATACGTGTTGTAGGGAGCACATGCAAGCGTGATTTGTGTAAAGAAAAAGGAAGGGAATTTTCTCAGGAAAATCTCTAGAGATAGGGCCTGCAACGGCTACACGTGTCTGCTAGAAGGCGGAACGGAGATACCCGGAGCAGAAGAAGTTTTAAGGAAGTTCTGTGTTTGGTGCATTTTAGGAAGTTTTTTCTGTGTTAAAAAGGTCCACAATGGCAGCCAAGTGCACAATACAGAGACGGTCGGAGGTCGGGATTCAGACTCCAGAGGCTTGCAGACCCCGAGGGTCTGCTCGGTTAGTAATGTGGGGGAAATATGGTCCCCACTCTGAGACCTTTTGTGATGAATGGACACGAATGACTGCGGGGGATAAGGCACCATTTCCCGGGATAGGTAGTTTTGACTCAGAGGTGTTGCATAATTTAAGGCAAAGGATATGTCTCATCAAATCAGCAAAGAGACGAATCAAGCATTATGATTGTTTACAAATATGGCAACAGGAGAGTGAAATGCAAAGAAATATAACTTACTTACCTAACTTTCATCTTGAGAGAGGAGAAGTGGCAATGGAGGGGATTGTGGTTGCGGAGAGAAGCACAAGGGTGAACAATAAAAATGCTCTTAGCAACAGTAGTACAGATAATAAGAATAAGTGTAATAAATGTAACAAAGATAATTGTAATACTGTTGAATGTACAACTATTAACCCATGCAAGTCGCACCCCATGTTAAACTTTCCTCAGGAACACCAACCAGAAAGTGAACCAAGAACGATGTCGGCACCTCTTTCAGAAGCCATCACACAAGACGTCCAGGTGGACACGACCCAGTCGGTAAAAACTGTAATCAAACCCCCTAATGGAGGGTCAGGTGAGGTCGTGTTCACAGGTATGTATGGTAATATACATCACGCACAAACAAATGTACCTTATATCCTAGAACCAATTCAGAATGACATTACTGGACTTAATCCTGTTAGGGTAATTGCAGTACCAAATGGGGAAACTGACTCTTCAGGAATCACTCCTGTCAGGAACATCGCCATGTACTGCCCTTTTTCCCGAACAGAATTAAGAGCAATTCTGTCTGAATTTCCTGATCCCAGGAAAGATTTAGTTGCTTGTCAAAGATACATTAGAGTGCTAGGACATACTGCAGAGCCAAGTAACAAAGATTGGAGGACAGTGCTGAGGGCATGTTTACCCCCCGATGTTGATTCATTGAAATTTATCACTGATTGTAAGCTAGATGAGGAAGTGCCACTAACAAACAAGTATAACCAAGATAATATAAAAAGAATCAATCTACAGTTGAAAGAATATTTTCCTACAGTAGCAAAGTGGAATAAAATCTATACAATAAGACAAAAAGAAGGTGAATCCGCAGAAGAGTATTTTCACCGGGCTCTGCAGGATATGGCTAGGTACACTGGTATAGATGACATTGAAACTAATGTACACCACAGAGAGGTAGCTGTGTCCGTATTAGCGAGCAACTTGAAAGACACACTAAAAATTAGGGTACAAACTTCAATACCTCATTGGAGAGGTATCTCGGTGGCGGCATTAAGAGAGTCCGCTATCGAGCATGACCGAAATATCCAAAGAACCAGGGAAGCGCAGGGAGAGCGGTTGATGACACTGAACATCCAAGCACTAGAGGATGCATCAAGTCGACCGGAACCCCAGGCCCCTAGCACATGGAGAAGGCCAAGGATTTGTTACCATTGTAGAAGAGAAGGGCATTATGCCAACAACTGTAATAACCCACATAAAGTTAGACCCCCTAGACCAAGAAATGAGCAAAGTTACAACATACACCATTATAATCAGGGATCATATAGGAAGAATTTTGGGCCACACCCATAAAATATAGTCAAGAAAGGTGATCATTAGGACTGATGGTAAGCCTGAGGTAACGATTAATAAAGTGGGAGGTCATTCACTAAAGACACAGGGATGACCAGGTGAAACGTTGTAAATGTATTTGTGAAAAATGTTTTTCTCTCCCTCTCTCTATCCCCATCTCTGACTAGTAGTGGTAAGAATTCACACATTGCATATCCACTTGGTCCTTGCAGAAGTCTACCAAACCCCAGCATGACCTCCGCCACAATGTATTCTGGCCAGATACAGACAGTGGAATAATGCAAGTGCTGGTGGGGAGGGACTGCTCAAGGAGACCATTAGACACGTAGATACGACAGCCTGATAGTCTGACAATGTTTTTCTAATGCTAACAATGTTTTCTTACAATGTTTAAAAATGCTTTGTTTCTCTTCTCTTATTGGTGGTTATTGTCGGGTTATGTAATGTATATATGCACATGAATTGTTCTCTATCTCTTTTGTTTTTTTTATTTTCTCTCTCTTCTCACTCATGTTTCCATGGTTTAAAGATGTTATGTCACCCCTCAGTTGGACCAATGGTAATGCCAGATTTTTGCTCCTTACAGAAAGATCGTCGGTTAGGAAGGAATATTGCATCACCAGAATGATCGTTTTTGAAGACTGAGAGACAACACCTTTGAGAGGACAGCAGAACAAGAAGAACAACAAGACGAGAGAACTTATTATCGTAACAAGTTCTCTCCCCCTCAAACTGATTTTCTTATACCCCATTTACAAATTTCTTCTTTTCTCCTCCTGTAAGATGGACTTGCCCCAAGAGACTGTGATATGGATTTTTTCCCGTTAACCATGATGTTGACCAGAGCAGTCTGTTTCGGTGAGAGTACCAGTGAGGTCGAGAAAGGATCCAGAAAGGTCCTGAGGACTGAGACGGAGGTGTAAATTTCCAATAGCAACCCAATCACCAAGCAAAGGCGAGTACCGGGCACGATCTAACCACCCTGTTATCTGTAAACATTTTCTTTGAAGGATTGTTAGTTTAAGAAGAAAGACCGTATCTGTAGGCTCTGTAACAAGAATGCCAATCCAGTCTTAATAACCATATGGACCGGCATCCATTGAGTGACTATCACTCTCTAGTGGGTAGCGTATTAAACCAAACAGATTGTTGGGTATGCTCTCAAGTACCTCAGGGTCACAGCAAATCAGGGCTAGTACCATTTCCTTTAACGTTAGGGGAGGTACTTGAGCTAAGTGGTGGGAGACCGGTGGACCGGAGGTTTAACATCTCCAGCCCTCCTAGTTTGAAGCTCCACCAGTACCATGTGGGTAGGTCCCTCTTATGTTTTAACATCTCCAATCCTAGAAAACCGGGAAATTGGGAAGTGTCATGGAGCAACCTTACCATGACCTTTTCACACAGAGCAGATAGAATGCCTACAGATACAGAGCTCGTACGCCACATAGCCAGTAGAGGAAAATCTTTTCGGTATCGATATACCTTAGGAAATAGGATTACTAGAGTTGGAGAGGTATCACCAGGATACTGTGCACATGTCATACAAACTGATACGTGCATTAGGCAGATGGAAGAATTAGGGTCAGGAGATTTCACCTGGAAGGTTTGTAACATGGTCATGTCCTTCTCCGTCCCTTATGTTCTCCCCGATGACGCATATTTCATATGCGGGAGAAAGGCGTACAAGTGGCTTGCCCCAAACTCTGAAGGATTGTGTTATATTGGAAAAGTATTGCCTGAAGTGATGACTGTAACACATGACAAAATGAAGGACATACACCGTGGTGCCCAAGCTCCTTATACTCACACTCACTACGAACACCGAGTTAAAAGACAACTGTCAGAAAGGTTAGAGCATCCGGCCTCTGATCTTATCCATGAATCCACCGGGATTCAGGTTCTGGTAGCGTTAGATTCCACTCGTACCGCTCGAGGAGTGATGAATTATAAATACATTTCCGCACTCGCCAATTTGTTAGATAATATCACTGAAATGTATGATGACACGTTTAGATACACTGGAAGGGAACTCCAAGCTTACAAAACAGAACTAGTTCAGCATAGGATGGTTCTTAATTACCTTACAGCAGTAACAGGCGGATATTGTGTTACATTGGCAACACAGTACGGCATAAAGTGTTGCACGTACATCACAAATAGTACCGAGGATCCGGTAGAGGTCATAGACCAAAAGATGGATGATATTCTGCAATTAAAGTGGGAATTTCGTCGGAAACACAATCTCACCCTTGCTGCTGTAGGTAATGAGCTGACTGGTTGGGTGTCATGGTTGAACCCGCGAAATTGGTTCTCCGGTTTAGGAGAGTGGGCTCAAGGAGTCATAATGGATGTTGGAAAGTTTCTCCTGTGTATCTTAGGTGTTGTTATATCTATTGGATTGATATTTAGATGCGGGCAGGCTTTGATGAGGTGTAAACAAAGTACGAAAGTGATGAGCTTGAGGAGTGAGGAAACTGTAATTAACCTGGATTTGATTTATGACCCAATGCTAGAAACCATGACGTAATGATGTAATGAGTATACGGTCCGTCTTTCACCCATTTCTATGTTTTCCTCCGAGGTACAAAGACCCACGTAGACGAAGGATTTGATGAGCCAAGGGGCCGACAACGGAAAGATGGAAAGAAGAAGAGCAGACGACCTGATAAACAAGATTTTGATGGACAATGCCATGGGTACCCCAGTTTCCCTAGGAACCTTAAAATCACGATAGCCCAACATTTTTTGTAAATCCATGGACGTTGTATGCTTTACTCACGATTTATGAGCAAAAGCACAAAGAAGAAGACTCCAATCAACTGACACCAATCAAGACCTCAATCGACGAATGTACATTTCCCTGACATAGAATATTATTGCATTTTTCGTAAGTGTTCTTTATCTTCATCTCTACAACCCTCAGGTAACGACACACATAGACGATAGGGAATACAGGCACAGATATCAGCAACCACATACCTCCCCCATTCATGTATCATCAACTAAAATGTGCATCCCCATTTTGTTACAACTGAAAGCCGAAATGAGCTCGGTAGAGTTTGACAGCCCATCCACAGACCTGTACCACAGGATAAGAAGGAATTCAAATGTATACTTCGCAATACCTCGAAGCTTGATTTACCACACGTACGGCACGATGATACATGACCCTCCAAACATGGACTCATACACACATGCTTCTACTTTCTCACTAGGTCATACCCTCTTCACACCTACTCCATTCTTCTTCCTTTCCCCACCATGGAAATCAATTAACCCCTGACTTACATTTTTCTCCTTAAATATTTTGTGGCAGTTATTATTGACTGCCAAAGGGTGGACTGTCAAAGTCAGAAAAATGTCTCAATGCACGTTGCCATATTTGCACCGCACACTGGTCCGTGCTGCGCATGCGTACGCTCTCCCGTGGAAGCGCATACCCGCAATAGCGTGCACTCGCACGCGCAGTATGCGCATTTACGGTAGAGTTTACGTGATCGTAGCGTGCGACTCATTAGTTACAAATGTTCACAATTAATGTAGTTTATAGATCATGGTCCCTTTGATAGATTCTGAAAGTTTGGTTAAAATAGAACGTCCCTGAGCCGAGGAATCCCTCTTTACATCGTACGAAGGGTCTAACAGGAATCATACAGCAGTGTTTGGTACCCATCGGAAGAGTATTTAATCAGCAATATTCCGGTGTTGGTTTGGAGCGGATTAATCGCTCGTGCGAATAGTTATGGACATAACAAGTTATGTCTATTTTCTATTATCATTTGTTCTTACTTAGTCATGCATCAGTGGGTCTCAAATGGCTCTTTGACCTCAGAGATCCCCCAAACAATAGTTTGCATGTTAAGAGGGCCTCATATCTACACATGCATAAGGTAATCACAAGAATAGTAATTGAAGATCAATTGTACTCCAAATCAGTATCTTTCCCGCAGACGGAGTGCAATAGCCTTTAATTACATTGAGCTTTGAGACTCAATGGAGAAGACCAACACCTGTGTTTACAAATGGGGCTGGATTTGTATACAGGAAAATAAGGGCTGAGACGTCATTGTCTCAATTGAAAGTGGACATCATGAATATAGAGCAGAACCCAGACAGGATTCTGTTTTGTATTCGCCAAACAAAAGGTCTCCAGAAGACAGGAATGTGCTGGTCATCACCCATTGTGTTACATAACTTAGGCCACTGATACAAGACAGTTTACCTGTATGAATCAACCTATGACCTTTGTTATAATGCGAAGCCGAATTCCTGCGTCCAATGGACAGTGAGACTGTAGGGACCATTAGATTGCATTGTGTGTGGGGCATAAATAGGCAGGCCGACCATATCCAAGAGCACTCTCTCATCAACGGTTATCTGCTGATAATCGGGAGCTGGATATCGAGGCGCTGGCGATCATACCCTTTGTGCGTAAGTTCTCTCCATAATCATTGTCTTTCTGCGAGCCAATTTCTCTCTCTCTCTCTCTATCTCTCTCTCTCCTCTTTTCTCTTATATACCTTATAGTATTATAGTATTGTATTGTATTGTATCTAGGTCAGCGTAGTATTGTCTATTTGTATTTATTGTTTAGTTCTGTGGTTAGGAAGTCTCTGTTATATTGTAGTGTATCATATGTACTGTTATCCTTTTTTTACAAGTATATTAGATATAATACAGTTAATAGGCTTTGGAACCCTAAACCAGTATCTGTGTATTTTCTATAGTGTTAAGTGTTCACTTGAGCGTCGGTGACGCACAAGCAGCTTTGTAGTTAGTCAGGTTACACAAGGTTGCACTTACACCATGTACTCACATTAAGGTATGCAGTGTATTTCATTGATATAAGGTTTTACATAAAGGTATAGTGTTGTGAGCGTCGGCATCGCTGGTGACCTCCTCGTGGTCTCGAGCGTAAGCTACGCCATAGCGAATCATTTCCCTAGACATAACCAATAACGTGTCCTGTGATCACTGGGCCGCGAGCGAACGTGACGCTTGAGCGTCTCGCCTACGGCTGAGCGATCGTTACGCAAATAGCGTACCATTACGGTACTTCTTAAGTAAACAGCGTACAGTGTTCTTAGACTTCTTAAGGTGTTTTATACGACAAAGGAATTCAGCATTGTCAATACCTACCTATAAGACACACATGGTTACTCCCATATTTTGTTATCATTTCTGATTATGATTTCTTCAGTACAGTGGTGTTTGCTGGTGATTACACTCCAGAGAGAAAAACATATCTGGGGCCACATCATTTGAAAGTGGAGATGTCCCTTTTGCAAAGGAGGAATGCTCTAAATCTGTGGGGTGTGGTATGGAGGGTCGACAGTGTCTAGGTCGACCACTGTTGGTGGACAGTAACTAGGTCGACAGAGCTGCTAGGTCGACAGGTTCTTTAGGTCGACATAGTCTAGGTCAACAGGTCAAAAGGTCAACATGAGTTTTTTATGTAGTTTTGGTGTTGTTTTCTCCGTACAGTGACCGGGAACCCCAATTAGTGCACCGTGTCCTAGCAACATCAACTTTAAAAAGGGGACTTTTTGGCAACTTTTCTCCAACATTTGAAACCTTACAGTGTTTAAGACAAGTCCCACTAGTCCTTAACGGCGAAGTGGTTAGTTTGTCTTAAGGATATGATGAAAAAAAATTGTAATGTCAGTAAAACTAATTAAAAGTCTACTTTTATGACAATCTAGCAATAACTTTGTCTTTTGGGAATATTCTGTTCTTTTAAGTTCCTCCAAAACATTTAAGTTGTTTTTTTTCTTCCCCAAGTTTGCTTGCAATGCAAACTTCGTGGAAATATGATGATGGTAATCACCTCATGATATAAAGATATTCTTTATTTGGTCATCGGTCAGCCAAAGTCATGGAGGGATGCCAAGTATTGTAGCAAATGATGCAAAAAGCACGTCATTGATTGTCACAAATGCTAAAAAAGTCACCGAAAGCTACAACTGTTGGGAATTTATTTCACTAATAGCCTATAAACTTCAGCTGGTGAACACAATATTTTATTCAAGGTTGTTGTATGCGGAATACATTTTAAAATATTCTGGTCTTTAACCTCGAATGCAATTGTAAATTAACAAGCAGGTACTTCACATTTTCAAAACAGTATTTAAAGGTTTCAAGTTCATACTTTCATTATTGGGTTATTCTCCTAAACACACAGAGACAGCACTAATGGTTTTTAAGTGTATTTCACTAGAATGAGAATCATGTTGCTTTTTCCTCTATCCCTAACGGTGCAGCACTCGGCTCCTGTCACTGAGAAGGGGTCGGCATTTTGGTGTCACCTCTTGGCGGGAGACACCCGGTTGCGGGCCACCCCCCCCCCCCCCCCTTGTGACACCACTGGCTGTGACCATTGTCGATATGGGATCTTGTAAGCAGCTGCAATGTCACCATATCTTACATCCTGTGGCCATGCTATGCGACCGTAAGGCTACTCAGAAGTTAAAAATTTGATCCGTGGCCAATGCAGTGTCTTTGTACGCAACGTCTTTTGGGACTTACAATGCCGCTGGTGAGCGTCTCAGTTTTAATCCAGGCAGCTGTGACGTTTGCATATTTCCGTACAGCCACTGCGTGCAAATTCTCAGCTGCGATTGAGTTAGCATACTTTGCTGAATCAGGCCCAGGGTCTGACTGGCCCACAGGGGTAACAGGGAAACCACCGGTAGGCCCCACTTCCTGAGTGCCCGTTCCTTCCTCTAGGGATCAGGTTCCAGACTGTGCACTTGTATTATACATGGTAGATGTGTTCAGGGTTTAAAGTGGTCCTGGTGAGGTGGTGGAACTCATGGAGGAGGACCATGGAGGCACCAGGACCTGAGGAAGGAGTAGGTGGCTGCAGCTCATCAGCAACACTAGTGCCGCCTGTATCATTGATTGACGCAGATGATGGGGTGGGCTTTTCTGTTGGAATTACTGTGCAGGGCAATGGAGAAGGTGGGACTAGTTCCCCCTACCATTACAGGTGGTGGAACTCAGTTCCACCTCGTCCCCCGCCCCACTTTAACCCCTGGATATGTTGCATTACACTGCACTAGACTATTGTGTATTTCAAGCATCTGTAGAGGCTGGCCACACCCCCTTTGTAGGCTGGCCACACCCTTAAGTATGGGCCCCTATCACTGTGTTCCCCCCGGTGGGCCCTTCACGCCCCAGTCCGACACTGATCAGGCCCACAAAGTGTACGTGTGGATTTTATTTTAATTATACTGCATATTTTTTATGAAGCTGTTTCTTAAATTGCTTGCAATTTACTGATCCGTTCTCTTTAAAGCAGGGATTAGAAAGAAGGCTGCGCAATTTACAGTTTATAAAAGTAATGTGAAATAACAGAAATTAAATGAAAGCTTTCAGTATTCCCCGGAGACTGGAGGCTTGGGATAAGACTGAAAGGGTTTCTATGCTGTACAGGACACATATATCATTTAAAGCAATGCTTTTAGCGGCGGAGACTCGGGAGTCATCCACACCAATGAAATGTCACATGCTATTTATGAAAATTATTGTAGCCCAGGGAATAGATGTGCCTGAAATTAACCTGCAGAACCATTCATCATTTACGTTTGATAATCCCTATATGATAGGAAATGAGTCAGCCGCCATTCCCAAGCATTAAGTACTAGGAATGATTATTAATATTTATCTGCATAATACTATATTATGTCTGTGCAGAAATGTTATTGCACACAGCTCTGTAAATAGTTCATAGTAAACTTCACAAGTATTACAGAGAAATGAACAACAGGAACCTATAACAACAAGTAGATGCAGCAAATTGATGCATTGATAAGACGGGATGTAATCACTGTGCGTTTGCAGACGTCAGGGAGCTCAGCGGATCCAAGACTGATTATGTAATGTGTTGCTGATGTTATGCACTTTGTAAATTCACTCTTGTGGGGGGTTTCCTGCCACATACTGATGCAGAGTGAGTACTGCGCCAGGAAACGTGGCTCATCTTGCGTTTAGCAGGTGCACACATATACGCCAGTGCAGATTTGCCAGACTTTGCTCCCACAGTTTGGGATGTGGTCAGCATACCAGCGTTCAGAATGTTGGCTATCGGAATCCCCATGCCAGAATCTCGACAGTGCTTGGAATGCCAATGTCAGAATCCCGACAGTGCACGGAATGCCAACGCCAGAATCCCGACAGTGCCTGGAATGCCAATGCCAGGATCCCTGACAGTGCCTGGAATGACAACGCCAGGATCCCGACAGTGCCTGGAATGCCAACGCCAGGATCCCAACATGGATGAGATTGTCGGTGCTGGAATCCCGACATCCCCAACGTAAGTATGCCGGAGCTCCTTAGGGTCAGGCTGGGGGGGTGGGGGGTGGGGGGGGGGGGGAGTTAGGTTTAGGCTGCGGGGAGAGGGTCAGGGTTAGGCTGCAGGGGAGAACATTAGGGTTAGGCTGTGGAGAGGGCGGTTAGGCACCACCAGGGAGGGTTAGGATTAGGATGCGGAGGTGGAAGGGTTAGGTGTGGACTGCAGAAAGGGGGGGGGGGGTTAGGTTTAGTCACCACCAGGGAGGGTTAGAGTTAGTCTGCAGGGGATGACGGTTAGGGTCAGGCTGCAGGAAGGAAGGGTTACGGGCAAGAAGAGGATTAGCCTACTTACCTTCCAGGTGTTGGGATCCTGCGTGTCGGGATGCCACTGTCGGTATTCTATCTGGCAACATTCCAAGTGCCGGGATCCCGATACCATCCCACCAGTTCAGCTATCTTGTTCCAGAAGGGGTAGGAGGGGAAAGGGAAGCAGGGCCGTCTTAACAACATTATAGGCCCTGGACAAAGTAATGCACTGGGGTCCCTACCCACCCATTCATGGGAACCAATTAAGAAGAATCGTTACTCACCCCTGCTGGGGTCCTGCACCATCTCTCCACATGCTTCCTAGTGTTGTGGGGCCGTAGGCAGCTGCCCAGTTTGCCTGTACATTAAGATGGCACTGGAGGGAAGAGGTATACTAACGCAAGCTGTGTATAATATTGTCCTGCTCATGTAATTGTGAACGCATGAAGACTGGGACACAGAGGTGAGTACACCTGAAAAGCCGCATTATTTGCTGGAGGTGAAGAGCAGGTGTAAATAGCAGATGACGATGAGGATGCTGATTGGTTCTTCCTTCATTGTCTGGACACAATATGGTTTTTGAGGTGTCATCTTCTATACTTTTTGATTTTAATATAGTTCTGGTAGTACTGTAGATTGTGTATTTGTTTTTTAATTGGAAAATTCTGCACCAGAATTTTCTGGTTGTTGTGAAACGTGAGAATAGTTAAAATTGTTTTATTTGTTACATTAAGTATTGTCTGGACTGACTACTGAATGACTTATTCAGTCAAACTAAAGTCCAACTGCCCAGTAACCTTACATTGTTTTGTTGTGTTCATTCCTCAACATCCAACCAAAAGTGTATCATATAAAAATAAACATCCATACATGGGTTCTGTATGTTTTGTCGATAATCACAATAATGACAGTCATTAAGTAGACACCATAATGTCTACAGGTACACCATGTAGAGTAGACAGACAAATGTTGACATGTTCATGATGTCAACAACCACAATGAGAACTTGTAAAGTGTCCAAAATGACAAAAAGTCAATTATGGTCAAAATGACTACACCGACCCCCCCTTACCCCACCCCATATACAGTACATTGGGTAAAGAGTGATACACCTCACCAATAAAGTGACATTAAAATTAATGTGTATTTTCTTTAATCCAGTCCTGCCTATGGGCCTAATTCAGATCTGTTCGCTCGCTAGCTATTTTTTGCAGTGCTGCGAACAGATAGACGCCGCCTATAGGGGAATGTATTTTAGAACTGAAAGTGTGCGAACGCGTGTGTAGCAGCCCTGTACAAAAACAGCTTGTGCAGTTTCTGAGTAGCTCTGACCTTACTCAGCCGCTGCGATCACTTCAGCCTATTCAAGCCCGGAAATGATGTCAGACACCCGCCCTGCAAACGCTTTGACACGCCTGCGTTTTTCAAACCACTCCCAGAAAACGGTCAGTTGCCACCCACAAACGCCCTCTTCCTGTCAATCTCCTTGCGAACGGCTGTGCGAATGGTTTCTTCGCTAGAACCAGTGCACAACAACGATCCGCCTTGTAACCATGCGGCGCGCCTGCGCATTGTGATGCATGCGCAGTAGTTACCTGATCACTGCGCAGCGAAAAATGCTAGCGAGTGAACAAATCTGAATTAGGCCCTATGGGGGTCATTCCGAGTTGTTCGCTCGTTGCCGATTTTCGCTATACTGCGATCAGTCGCTTACTGCGCATGCGCAAGGTTCGCAGAGCGCATGCGCTTAGTTATTTATTTTACACAAAAGTTAGGTATTTTACTCACGGCATAACGAAGCTTTTTCATCGCTGTGCTGATCGTAGTGTGATTGACAGGAAGTGGGTGTTTCTGGGCGGAAACTGGCCATTTTATGGGATTGTGCGGAAAAACGCAGGCGTTCGAGTTGCAAAATGCAGGAGTGGCTGGAGAAACGGGGGAGTGGCTGGGCAAACGCTGGGTGTGTTTGTGACGTCAAACCAGGAACGAAAAGGACTGACCTGGTCGCAATGGCTGAGTAAGTCTGGAGCTACTCAGAAACTGCTAAGAAATTTCTATTCGCAATTTTGCTAACCTTTCGGTCGTACTTCTGCTAAGCAAAGATACACTCCCAGAGGGCGGCGGCTTAGCGTGTGCAATGCTGCTAAAAGCAGCTAGCGAGCGAACAACTCGGAATCACCCCCTATGTCTTCAGAACAGTTGTGCAATGATTGTGGTAAAGAAGACTTTATACAGTATATGCATTTTCATCTTTTCCCTAGCATTCTTTCCCTCCTCCTTAAGAAGGTACAGTATATGCAAACACCCAGGATAAGCTGCTGTTCCAACGCATTTCAACTGCAAATTCTATTTGTAGTTGAAACGCGTTGGTGGCTGACCCAGGTTGCATACAGTTTCTAATGAATCAGTTCATCCTGCTTGGGGGGGCATCAATGTGTATTTAATGGCACCTTCTCATTCCCACTTTTCACAAAATGTTTACTTTCTATTGTGCAAATGCTATTACTGAAAGTTGCTGAAATATGACATTGAAGTTAATGATACATTTTCAAGGTTTAGTGGAAAATGATTTCCTTATAATTCTTTTTCTCTTTTTTTTTGGCCAGTTACTTAACAATTTTTTTTCTGTTTCAATGTATTTATTTTATTTTTTTACTTGGGTGCTAGCACTGGGTAATTTGTGCTGTTTTACTGTTTTTTTGTCCTTGGTTTACCAGGTCGAGAACTGCAAAGTACTTCATTAGGGAGGTTCAAAAAGGCTGTTTACAAAGCTGCCCATTGTAGATTTTTATGACTTCATTTGATTATGCGGTAGACACATTGATGCCTTATTCAAAAGTAAAATCAAGTAGGACATTGTTGCTGCTATAAACGGAACACAACTGAAAGCAGAGAAGTGACTTTTTGATCTTTTAAAGATATGTCCCATGGACCTTCTTTATTCTGTATTACTATGATCATCTGAGATATGAAATCATTCACAGCTTTTATTCTGCAAAACACGACAGGCTGTTTTACTGTTGTTTTCTTTTCATAGCAAGGTCAGGAAATTATGTTTTATCTTCCAAATCCAACATATTGTGCAAACAAGCTGTGTCGGATTGGGGCATGAAGGGCTCACCGGGGGATTGCAGCACGCAGCACTTTACAAAGCATTTTGGCCACTGTTCCTTCCCCCGTGGAGTTTATAGTCTGTGGACCCAGGGCTGGTGCTAGGGTGTTCGGCACACCCCTGCAAGCTATAAATTTGCACCCTCCCTTTCTTTACAAAGGGACAAAGGGGTGTGGTCTCACAAGGAAGGGGTGTGGCCACACAATAGTAGCCCCATTTCAAATTACGCCATACAGTAGCACAATCTTATTCACATTACACTGCAAGTAATAGTGCTGTTTATGCACATAATGCCCCCCAGTAGTAGTGCCGCTTACTCATAATGATCCAATTAGTGGTGCCGCCAGCAGTTGCGCCACTTACAGAACGCCCCCAGTAGTGGCACCGCTTACACATAACGACCCCAGTAGTGGTGCTGCTTACACATAATGCCCCCAGTAGTGGCGCCGCTTACACATAATGACCCCAGTAGTGGCGCTGCTTACATATAATGTCCCCAGCAGTGGTGGCTTATACACACATTATGCCTCCAGTAGTGGTGCCGCTTATACACATAACGCCCCCAGTAGTATCCCCGCTTACACAAAATGCCCCCAGTAATAGCATAGCTTACACATAATGCCCCAGTAGTACCACCGCTTATACATAATGCCGCAGTAGTAGTAGTAGCGCAGCATATACATAATGCCCCAGTAGTAGCGCAGCTTACCCATAACGCCCCAGTAGTAGCGCACCTTACACATAACGCCCCAGTAGTGGTGCAGCTTACACATAATGCCCCCAGTAGTAGCGCCGCTTACACATAACGCCCCCAGTAGTAGCGCTGCTTATACATAATGCCCCAGTAGTAGTAGTAGTGCAGCTTTTACATAAGACTCACAGAAGTGCAGCTAACAGATAACGCCTCAGTAGTAGCGCAGCTTACACATAATGCCACAGTAATAGCGCACCTTACACATAACGCCCAACTAGAAGCACCGCTTGTGCATAATGCCCCAGTAGTAGCGCAGCTTTTGCATAATGCCCCCAGTAGTAGTGCAGCATACACATAACGCCCCAGTAGTAGTGCAGTTTACACATAATGCCCCAGTAGTAGCGCAGCTTGCACATAACACCCCCAGTAGTAGCACAGCTTACACATAACGCCCCAGTAGTAGTGCAGCTTACACATAACACCCCAGTAGTAGCGCAGCTTACACATAACACCCCCAGTATTAGCACAGCTACACATAATACCCTAGTAGTGCAGCTTATGCATAACGCCCAAGTAGTAGCGCAGATTACACATAACACCCCCAGTATTAGCACCGCTACACATAATACCCTAGTAGTGCAGCTTATGCATAATGCCTAAGTAGTAGCGCAGATTACACATAACACCCCAGTAGTAGCACAGCTTACACATAACGCCCCAGTAGTACCACAGCTTACACATAATGCCCCAGTAGTAGCGCAGCTTACGCATAATGCCCCAGTAGTAGCGCAATTTATGCATAACTCCCCAGTAGTAGTGCAGCTTACACATAACGCCCTAGTAGCAAAGCTTACACATAATGCCCTAGTAGCACAGCTTACACATAAAGCCTAAGTAGCGTCGCTTACACATAACGCCCTAGTAGCGCAGCTTTAACAAAACGCCCTAGTAGCGCAGCTTATGCATAACTCCCACAAAAGTGTAACTTATTCACATTTTGCCCCCACACACATACATTCATACGTACATACATACAGATACACACATACTGTACACATACACTTTCTCACTCACTTTCCCTCCACTTACCTATTACCATCTGGCTGTCTGGAGTAGCACATACTTCTCTCTCTGTAGCAGTCTGCTGGTCCCATGTAGCTGCGCCCCTCCGTTTGTGTAGCTCTGCCCCCTCCATCCATGTAGCTACTCCGCCTTTTCAATACCCAACACATGGCTGCTGTCACCAGGGGGATGAGAGGAGACTTCATGCTGCCGGCGCCGCTGCCTGTCATACAGTGTGGCTTGCGCAGCAGCAGGGGAACAGGACTGCGCAGCAGCAGGGAGGGAGAGCGCCTCTCCTGCCTGGTGCTTACCTGCTCTACATCCCTTTACTGAGCGGGTGGCACCGGGCCTGTGTGGACCTCATTCAGATGTGGCTGAAGGAGCTATCGCTGCTTCTTACATAGAAGCGGCAGTGTTACCACCACTAATATGGTAATGCAGCAGGGGGAATGACATCTCCTGTTGCATTACTGATCTGAACTGCATCCTAGGACACATTCTCGGATCATCTCCAACACCATCTGCTGGCTGTGTGACCCATGGGGTCTCACATGCCAACCGCAACTGCTACCTAGGGCCAGGAATTTTCCATCCTTTGACAGAGATCCTGTCCTCTTCCCTCCCCTGCAGCAGCTGTGACATGACTCCATTTGGAGAAACGCCCTCCCCGCTCATATCAGCATCAGTCACTGACAGTCTGTTGCCATCTTGCGTCTGTAGTGACAGGACTCATTTTGCACATACACAGAATGTGTCATGCACATGCTTAAAGTACCAATGAACAGTAATTTGCAATGGACAAAGCTACTCCAACCATATCTGAATTACTTCCCATATTCTCTATCACAGTCACACGTATACACTAGGGTTATTTTTTTGTGAATTGAATTAACCTACCAGTGTGTTTTCAGAGTATGGGTCGGAGGAAACCAGAGTATCCGCTGAGAGACCATATTACCTACACACAGTTGTATTTGATTTCCTTGGTGCTGTGAGGCAGTAATGCTAACCATTATCAACCATGCTGCTTACATTCCTGTGTTCTGTGCTTAGTGCTTTCCTCATTTGGCAGCTGAAAATATTTGGTTAGTCTCACTTGCTATTGCTTGACTGTCAATGTTTTTAAAAAAATGACAAGTGTTTATTATTTATAGAATCCTCTGGAGGTTGTGGAAAGGATAAACTGCTGTGGGTAAAAACACCAAGATGGTGGAAGCTTTGACGTGTTTCATATCGGATTCTTCAGAAGGAAATGAATGAAGGGAATCCTTAGTCAGGTCAACAACAATCTAATCATATGGAATATACTAGTGATGAGCGGGTTCGGTTCCTCGGAATCCGAACCCCCCCGAACTTCACCCATTTTACACGGTTCCAAGGCGGACTCTAATCTTCCTGCCTTGCTCGGTTAACCTGAGCACACCCGAACGTCATCATCCCGCTGTCGGATTCTCGCGAGATTCGTATTCTATATAAGGAGCCGCGCGTCGCCGCCATTTTCACTCGTGCATTGGAGAAGATAGGGAGAGGACGTGTGCAGCGTTCTCTCAGTTGTGTTCAGTGTGCTGCAAATATCTGTGCTCAGTGTGCTGCAAATATCTGTGCTCAGTGTGCTGCAAATATCTGTGCTCAGTGTGCTGCAAATATCTGTGCTCAGTGTGCTGAAAATATCTACGTTCTCTGCCTGAAAAACGCTCCATATCTGTGCTGCATTGTAGTATATAGTAGGAGGACAGTGCAGAATTTTGCTGACCAGTGACCACCAGTATTATATCAGTACGGTACAGTAGTCCACTGCTCTACCTACCTCTGTGTCGTCAAGTATACTATCCATCCATACCTGTGGTGCATTTAAGTTTTGAGCAGTATAAGTTTTAAGTTTTGAGCAGTAGGAGGACAGTGCATCATTTTGCTGACCACCAGTATATAATATATAGCAGTACGGTACAGTAGTCCACTGCTCTACCTACCTCTGTGTCGTCAAGTATACTATCCATCCATACCTGGGGTGCATTTTAGTTGTTGTGTGCAGTATATATAGTAGGAGGACAGTGCAGAATTTTGCTGACCACCAGTATATAATATATAGCAGTACGGTACAGTAGTCCACTGCTCTACCTACCTCTGTGTCATCAAGTATACTATCCATCCATACCTGTGGTGCATTTTAGTTGTTGTGTGCAGTATATATAGTAGGAGGACAGTGCAGAATTTTGCTGACCACCAGTATATAATATATAGCAGTACGGTACAGTAGTCCACTGCTCTACCTACCTCTGTGTCAAGTATACTATCCATCAATACCTGTGGTGCATTTTAGTTGTTGTGCGCAGTATATATAGTAGGAGGACAGTGCATAATTTTGCTGACCACCAGTATATAATATAAAGCAGTACGGTACAGTAGTCCACTGCTCTACATACCTCTGTGTCGTCAAGTATACTATCCATCCATACCTGTGGTGCATTTTAGTTGTTGTGCGCAGTATATATAGTAGAAGGACAGTGCATAATTTTGCTGACCACCAGTATATAATATATAGCAGTACGGTACAGTAGTCTACTGCTCTACCTACCTCTGTGTCGTCAAGTATACTATCCATCCATACCTGTGGTGCATTTAAGTTTTGCGCAGTATATATAGTAGGAGGACAGTGCATAATTTTGCTGACCACCAGTATATAATATATAGCAGTACGGTACAGTATGCCATTGCTATTGATATATTACTGGCATATAATTCCACACTTTAAAAAATGGAGAACAAAAATGTGGAGGGTAAAATAGGGAAAGATCAAGATCCACTTCCACCTTGTGCTGAAGCTGCTGCCACTAGTCATGGGCGAGACGATGAAATGCCATCAACGTCGTCTGCCAAGGCCGATGCCCAATGTCATAGTAGAGAGCATGTAAAATCCAAAAAACAAAAGTTCAGTAAAATGGCCCAAAAATCAAAATTAAAAGCATCTGATGGGAAGCGTAAACTTGCCAATATGCCATTTACGACACGGAGTGGCAAGGAACGGCTGAGGCCCTGGCCTACGTTCATGGCTAGTGGTTCAGATTCACATGAGGATGAAAGCACTCATCCTCTCCCTAGAAAACTGGGCCAGGTGTTTGTGTCGGCCACTTGGGTCGCTTAGCTTAGCCACACAGCTACCTCATTGCACCTCTTTTTTTCTTTGCATCATGTGCTGTTTGGGGACTATTTTTTTAATCTGCCATCCTGTCTGACACTGCAGTGCCACTCCTAGATGGGCCAGGTGTTTGTGTCGGCCACGTGGGTCGCTTAGCTTAGTCACACAGCGACCTTGGTGCACCTCTTTTTTTCTTTGCATCATGTGCTGTTTGGGGACTATTTATTTAAGTGCCATCCTGTCTGACACTGCAGTGCCACTCCTAGATGGGCCAGGTGTTTGTGTCGGCCAGTTGGGTCGCTTAGCTTAGTCACACAGCGACCTTGGTGCACCTCTTTTTTTCTTTGCATCATGTGCTGTTTGGGGACTATTTTTTGAAGTGCCATCCTGTCTGACACTGCAGTGCCACTCCTAGATGGGCCAGGTGTTTGTGTCGGCCACTTGGGTCGCTTAGCTTAGTCACACAGCGACCTTGGTGCACCTCTTTTTTTCTTTGCATCATGTGCTGTTTGGGGACTATTTTTTGAAGTGCCATCCTGTCTGACACTGCAGTGCCACTCCTAGAGGGGCCAGGTGTTTGTGTCGGCCAGTTGGGTTGCTTAGCTTAGTCACAGAGCGACCTTGGTGCACCTCTTTTTTTCTTTGCATCATGTGCTGTTTGGGGACTATTTTTTGAAGTGCCATCCTGTCTGACACTGCAGTGCCACTCCTAGATGGGCCAGGTGTTTGTGTCGGCCACTTGGGTCGCTTAGCTTAGTCATCCAGCGACCTCGGTGCAAATTCTAGGACTAAAAATAATATTGCGAGGTGTGAGGTGTTCAGAATAGACTGGAAATTAGTGGAAATTATGGTTATTGA
The DNA here is from genome assembly GCF_028390025.1 of Pseudophryne corroboree. Lineage (NCBI taxonomy): Eukaryota > Metazoa > Chordata > Amphibia > Anura > Myobatrachidae > Pseudophryne > Pseudophryne corroboree. The sequence goes on along the minus strand of NC_086448.1, from coordinate 69,055,088 downwards.
GGTTAATAATACTATGGGATCAAAATGACCCCCAAATTCTATGATTTAAGCTGTTTTTGAGGGTTTTTTGTAAAAAAAATACCCGAATCCAAAACACACCCGAATCCGACAAAAAAATTTCAGGGAGGTTTTGCCAAAACATGTCCGAATCCAAAACACGGCCGCGGAACCGAATCCAAAACCAAAACACAAAACCCGAAAAATGTCCGGTGCACATCTCTAGAATATACTGTATGTATATAACTATCCAATATTACAGTCCTGGACGGAAGGCCCATTAATATTGGGGGGTGACCTTAGTGTTGCTCTTGATAGCTCTCTTGATGTGTGTGGTGGCCCTAGGCAATACAGCCGTGGTCGTTCCCCTCCCCCACCACTGTCCCTATTAATGGACTCCGTACAATTGATAGACCCCTGGCATTATTCACACCCCCTAGCCCTGGAATACTCCTTTTTTTTCCATCCTCACAACTCCTTCTCTCGACTAGATTACTGGATGATTTCGAGCATTTCACTTCACAGACTAGACAAGATGGCAGCAGCCAACATCTTGATCTCTGATCATACCCCCATATGTCTTATGTTGAAACTGACTCGGCCCCGCCCCACTTCTTTTAAATGGCGTTTCCCAGACTAACTAGCGGATTGAGATGATTCTAAATGTCATTTAACCCAGACTCTGCAGAACTATATCACGGATAATGCCATCCATACAAATGACATTAATCTCTTCTGGCAGGCTGCTAAGCCAGTTATTCGAGGCCATGTAATAAAGGCCCTCATTCCGAGTTGATCGCTAGCTGCCGTTGTTCACTGCATAGCGATCATTTAAAAAAATGGCAAAACTGCGCATGCGTATGAGCCGCAATGCGCACGCGCGTCATACAGGGACAGATAGCAATGTTGTTTTGTACTGCTTCTTGCGACGATTCCATTCGCACAGCCGATCGCAAGGAGATTGACAGGACGAGGGCGTTCATGGGTGTCAACTGACCATTTTCTGGGAGTGTTTGGAAAAACGCAGGCATGTCCAGGCGTTTGCAGGGCGGGTATCTGACGTCAATTCCGGGACCTTAGTCGTAGCAATCATCGCATAGAATAAGTAACTGCAGGGCTGGTCTTGTTTGCACAAAATGTTTTTGTACCGCTCGGCTGAACATGCGATCGCACTCTTGCAAAGCGAAAATACACTCCCCCGTGGGCGGCGACTATGCATTTGCACGAATGCTAAAAGTAGCCAGCGAGTGATCAACTCGGAATGAGGGCCATCATTCATTGCTGCAAAGAAAAAGAAACTTATGACTAGTTTTAATCTTGCGGCTAAGGCGGTGTCGTCAGCTTATTCTGCTCTGTTGGCACACCTATCTGATTAGCATAGATTTCTCTGTAAAGATGAAAAATTGGCCTATGATACTTTATGTACAGAACAGGCACAGATGAATCTGACTTATCAGATAAAACAGATATTTTAGGTGGGGTAATAGGCCCGGTAAATTGCTGGCGAATTTGGTCAGGTCTTCAGTCACAGCCAAACACATTTTCACAATTCATAGCCCTAATAGTATCCTTAGCATTGATCCAGATGACATTCGAACTTCACTACCCGAGCCCGGATCCGAGTCAGGCACCAGAACGAGGCAAAACATAATCATCCCGCTGTCGGATTCTAGCGGGGTTTGGATTCCATATAAGGAGCCGCACGTCACCGCCATTTTCACTCCGGCATTGGAGAGTGTAGCGAGAGGACATGTCTCCGTCCTCAGTGTCCTTCAGTGTCCTGCATCAGTACAGTGGTAGTGTCTTGTGCTGCATCAGTCCAGTCACAGTGTCCTCTGCTGCCATATGTCCAGTGTTGCTGAATAAGTCCAGTCCAGTGGTGCTGTGTTGTGCTGCATCAGTTCAGTGGTGGTGTATTGTGCTGCATCAGTCCAGTCACAGTGGTGGTGTCCTCTGCTGCCATATGTCCAGTGCTGCTGTATAAGTCCAGTCCAGTGGTGCTGTGTTGTGCTGCATCAGTCCAGTGGTGGTGTATTGTGCTGCATCAGTACAGTCACAGTGGTGGTGTCCTTTGCTGCCATATGTCCAGTGTGGCTGTATAAGTCCAGTCCAGTGGTGCTGTGTTGTGCTGCATCAGTTCAGTGGTGGTGTATTGTACTGCATTAGTCAGGTCACAGTGGTGGTTTCCTCTGCTGCCATATGTCCAGTGCTGCTGTATAAGTCTAGTCCATTGAGTGGTGCTGTGTTGTCCTGCATCAGTAAAGTGGTAGTGTCTTGTGCTTCATCAGTCAAGTCACAGTGGCGATGTCCTCTGCTGCCAAAAGTCCAGTGCTGCTGTATAAGTCCAGTCCATTGCAGTGGTGGTGTCCCTGTGCTGCTGTAAATGTCCAGTGGTACTGTCGTATATGTCCAGTGATACTGCTGTATATGTCCAGTGATACTGCCGTATATGTACTGCGGTACTGCCGTAGAAATCCAGTGATACTGCCATATATGTCCAGTGGTACTGCCATATAATTCCAGTGATACTGCCATATATGTCCAGTGGTACTGCCATATATTTCCAGTGACACTGCCGTATATGTCCAGTGGTACTGCCGAATAAATCCAGTGATACTGCCATATATGTCCAGTGGTACTGCCGTATAAATCCAGTGGTGCTGGAGTATAAATCCAGTGATACTGCTGTATAATTCCAGTGATACTGCCATATAATTCCAGTGATACGGCCGTATAATTTCAGTGGTACATGCAAATAAATCCAGTGATACTGCCGTATAAATCCAGTCCAGTGGTACTGCCGCATAAGTCCAGTGGTAATGCCATATAATTCCAGTGATACTGCTGTATAATTCCAGTGATACTGCCATATAATTCCAGTGGTACTGGCGTATAAATCCACTGACACTGACGTATAAATCCAGTCCAGTGGTACTGCTGTTTAAGTCCAGTGCTACTGCCGTATAATTCCAGTGATACTGCCGTATAATTCCAGTGGTACTGGCGTATAAATCCAGTGATACTGCCGTATAAATCCAGTCCAGTGGTACTGCTGTATAAGTCCAGTGGTACTGCCATATAAATCCAGTGATACTGCCGTATAATTCCAGTGATACTGCCATATAATTCCAGTGATACTGGCGTATAAATTCAATGATACTGCCGTATAAATCCAGTCCAGTGGTAGTGCCGTATAAGTCCATTGATACTGCCGTATAATTCCAGTGATACTGGTGCATAATTCCAGTGATACTGTTGCATAATTCCAGTGATACTGGCGTATAAATCCATTGATACTGACATATAAATCTAGTCCAGTGGTACTGCAGTATAATTCCAGTGATACTGCCGTATAATTCCAGTGATACAACCGTATAATTCTGGTGTTACTGTCATATAAATCCAGTGATACTGCCGTGTAAATCCAGTCCAGTGATACTGCCGTAAAAGTCCAGTGGTACTGTTGTATAATTCCAGTGATACTGCCGTATAATTCCAGTGGTACTGGCGTATAAATAAATTCAGTGATCCTGCCGTATAAATCCAGTCCAGTGATACTGCCGTATAAATCCAGTGGTACTGCCGTATAATTCCAGTGATACTACCATATAATTCCAGTGGTAATGGCATATAAATCCAGTGATCCTGCCGTATAAATCCAGTCCAGTGGTACTGCCGAATATGTCCAGTGGTACTGCCATATAATTCCAGTGATACTGCCATATAATTCCAGTGGCACTGGCATATAAATCCAGTGATCCTGCCGTATAAACCCAGTCCAGTAGTACTGCCGTATAAGTCCAGTGATATTGCCGTATAATTTAGTGGTACTGGCGTATAAATCCAGCAATCCTCCCGTATTAATCCAGTCCAGTGGTACTGCCGTATAAACCCAGTCCAGTAGTACTGCCATATAATTCCAGTGATATTGCCGTATAATTTAGTGGTACTGGCGTATAAATCCAGCAATCCTCCCGTATTAATCCAGTCCAGTGGTACTGCCGTATAAATCCAGTGGTACTGCCGTATAATTCCAGCGATACTGCCGTATAATTCCAGTGGTACTGGTGTATAAATCCAGTGATCCTGCCGTATAAATCAGTCTAGTGGTACTGCTCTATAATTCCAGTGATACTGCCGTATAAGTCCAGTGCAGTGGTGCTGCCATATAAATTCAGTGGTGCTGTCCTGTGCTGTTATATTATTTACTCCAAGTAAAGGGTTTATTAATAATTAATCCAAATAATTTTCACACGGTTTGCCCTGTGTGGTGTAGAGGTATGCTCTCCTGTACCGCATATTGGGGGTCATTCCGAGTTGTTTGCTCGCTAGCAGATTTTAGCAGCATTACACACGCTAGGCCGCCGCCCTCTGGGAGTGTATTTTAGTTTAGCAGAATAGCGAACGAAAGATTAGCAGAATTGCGAATAGAAATTTCTTAGCAGTTTCTGAGTAGCTCCAGACCTACTCACAGATTGCGATCAGCTCAGTCCGTTTCGTACCTGGTTTGACATCACAAACACGCCCTGCGTTCGGCCAGCCACTCCCCCGTTTCTCCAGACACTCCCGCGTTTTATCCTGGCACGCATGCGTTTTTCCGCACACTCCCAGAAAACGGCCAGTTTCCGCCCAGAAACACCCACTTCCTGTCAATCACACTCCCATCACTTCAACGATGAAAATTCTTTGTTCGGACGTGAGTAAATCTACTAAGTTTTGTGTTAAAATACTTAGCGCATTCGCACTGCGTACCATGCACATGCGCATTTTAGCCTTAATCGCTCCGTTGCGAAAATCGGCAACGAGCGATCAACAGTTGTTCGCTCGTTATTTTTTTCGCTACGGAGCGATTAGTCGCAAACTGCACATGCGCAATGTACGCAGCGCACCTGCGCCAAGTAAATTAGCTCAAAAGTTTGGTATTTTACTCACGGCGTAACAAAGTTTTTTACATCGTTCTGCTGATCGGAGTGTGATTGACAGGAAGTGGGTGTTTCTGGGCGGAAACTGGCCGTTTTCTGGGAGTGTGCGGAAAAACGCAGGCGTTTCAGGGAAAAACGCGGGAGTGGATGGAGAAACGGGGGAGTGGCTGGGCGAACTCTGGGTGTGTTTGTGACGTCAAACCAGGAACGAAAAGGACTGAGCTGGTCGCAATGGCAGAGTAAGTCTGGAGCTACTCAGAAACTGCGGGGTAATAGTTACGAGAAAATTAGGGAATCTTTCGTTCGCAATTCTGCTAAGCTAAGATACACTCCCAGAGGGCGGCGGCTTAGCGTGTGCAATGCTGCTAAAAGCAGCTAGCGAGCGAACAACTCGGAATCACCCCTATTGTTATATAACTCCAGAAAAATAATGGAGAACAAAAATTTGGAGGATAAAATAGGGAAAGATCAAGAACCACTTCCTCCTAGTGCTGAAGCTGCTGCCACTAGTCATGACATAGACAATGAAATACCATCAACGTCGTCTGCCAAGGCCAATGCCCAATGTGATAGTAGAGGGCATGTAAAATCCAAAAAGCCAAAGTTCAGTAAAAAGACCCCCAAAAAAAATCAATTTAAATGGTCTGAGGAAAAACGTAAACTTGCCAATATGCCATTTACGACATGGAGTGGCAAGGAACGGCTAAGGCCCTGGCCTATGTTCAAGTCTGGTAGAGTTAAGCTGGCAAAAGCACAGCAAAGAACTGTGCGTTCTAAGATGGTATCACAAATCCCCAAGGAGAGTCCAAGTGTGTCGGCAGTTGCGATGCCTGACCTTCCAAACACTGGATGGGAAGAGGTGGCTCCTTCCACCATTTGCATGCTCTCTGCAAGTGCTGGAAGTAGCACCCACAGTCCAGTTTCTGATATTCAAATTGAAGATGTCACTGTTGAAGTACACCAGGATGAGGATATGGGTGTTGCTGGCTCTGAGGAGGAAGTTGACAATGAGGATTCTGATGGTGATGTGGTTTGTTTATATCAGGCACCGGGGTAGACAGACACCTGTTGTCTGTGGGATGAATAAGCCCATTGTGATGCCTGAGCAAAATACCAAAAAAGCCACCTCTTCGGTGTGGAATTATTTCTCCATAAATCTGGACAACAGGTGTAAAGCCGTGTCAATCTGTAATAAATAGAGGTAAGGACGTTAACCACCTAGGAACATCCTCCCTTATACGTCACCTGCAGCGCATTCATCATAAGTCAGTGTCAAGTTGTGAAACTTTGGGTTAGAGCGTAAGCAGTCCACTGACACCTAAATCCCTTCTTCCTATATTTTCCAAGCTCCTGCAAGCCACACCACCAACTCCCTCAATGTTAACTTCCTCCTCAGCAAGGAACGTCAGTACTCCTGCAGGCCATGTCACTGACAAGACTGAGGAGTCCTCTCCTAACCGGGATTCCCCTGAGGATCCTTGAGTGGTACGCCTACTGCTGCTGTTGCTGCCGCTGCTGTTGTTGCTGCTGGGAGTCGATCGTCATCCCAGAGGGGAAGTTGGAAGACCACTTGTACTACTTCAACTAAGCAATTGACTGTCCAACAGTCCTTTGCGAGAAAGATGAAATATGACAGCAGTCATCCTTTTGCAAAGCGGATAACTGAGGCCTTGACAGCTATGTTGGTGTTAGAGGTGCGTCCCGTATCCACCATTAGTTCAGTGGTACTTAGAGATTTGATGGCGGTAGTGTCCCCCGGGTACCAAATTCCATCTAGGTTCCACTTCACTAGGCAGGCGATACCGAGAATGTACAGAGACGTCAGAAAAAGCATCCTCAGTGTCCTAAAAAATGCAGTTTTACCCACTGTCCACTTAACCACGGACATGTGGACAAGTGGAACAGGACAGACTAAAGACTATATGACTGTGACAGCCCACTGGGTAGATGTATTGCCTCCCACAGCAACAACAGCAGCGGGACCAGTAGCAGAATCTCATTCCTATGCAGGCTACGCTATGTATCACCTCTTTCCATAAGAGGCACACCGCTGACAACCTCTTACGGAAACTGAGGGACATCATCGCACAATGGCTTACCCCACTTAGACTCTCCTAGGGATTTGTGATATCGGACAACGCCACCAATATTGTGCATACATTACATCTGGGCAAATTCCAGCATGTCCCATGTTTTGCACATTTAATTAATTTGGTGGTGCAGAATTTTTTGAAAAATGACAGGGGCGTGTGGGAGATGCTGTCGGTGGCCCGAAAAAATGTGGGCCACTTTCGACATTCAGCCACTGCGTGCCGAAGACTGGAGTGCCAACAAACACTCCTGAATCTGCCCTGCCATCACCTGAAGCAAGAGGTGGAAACGAGGTGGAATTTAACACTCTATATGCTTCAGAGGATGGAGGAGCAGCAAAAGGCAATTCAAGCCTATACATCCACCTACGATATAGTCAAAGGAGGGGGAATGCACCTGACTCAAGCACAGTGGAGAATGATTTCTGTCTTGTGCAAGGTTCTCCAACCCTTTGAACTTGCCACACATGAAGTCAGTTCAGACACTGCCAGTTTGAGTCAGGTCATTCCCCTCATCAGGATTTTGCAGAAGCAGCTGGAGAAATTGAAGGAGGAGCTAAGATGGAGCGATTCCGCTAAGTATTGTGGGACTTGTGGATGGAGCCCTTCATTCGCTTTGCCAGGATTCAAGGGTGGTCAATCTGTTGAAATCAGAGCACTACATTGTGGTCACCGTGCTCGATCCTAGGTTTAAAGCCTACGTTGTATCTCTCTTTCCGGCAGACACAAGTCTGCAGATGTTCAAAGACCTGCTGGTTAGAAAATTGTCAACTCAAGCGGAACATGACCTGTCAACATCTACTCCTTCATTTTCTCCCGCAATTGGGGCTGCGAGGAAAAGAATAAGATTTCCTAGCGTACCCGCTGGCAATGATGCAGGGCAGTCAGGAGCGAATGCTGACATCTGGTCCGGACTGAAGGACCTGCCAACAATTACTGACATGTCTACTGTCACTGCATATGATTCTGTCACCACTGAAAGAATGGTGGCCGATTATATGAGTGACAGCATCCAAGTAGGCATCTCAGACAGTCCGTACGTATACTGGCAGGAAAAAGAGGCAATTTGGATGCCCTTTCACAAACTGGCTTTATTTTACCGAAGTTGCCCCCCCTCCAGTGTGTACTCCGAAAGAGTGTTTAGTGCAGCCGGTAACCTCGTCAGCGGTCGGCGTAGGAGGTTACTTCCACAAAATGTGGAGAAGATGATGTTCATCAAAATTAATTATAAATTCCTCCAGGAAGACTTTTATCAGCAATTGTACCAGAAAGTACACAAGGACCTGTGATGGTGGATTCCAGTGGGGATGAATAAATACTCTGTGAGGAAGAGGATGTACACACTGAAAGGGGTGAGGAACTGGAGGATGTGAATGAGGTCGACATCTTGCCTCTGTAGAGTCAGTTTGTGCAAGGAGAGATTGCTTCTTTTTTGGTGGGGGCCCAAACAAACCAGTCATTTCAGCCACAGTCGTGTGGCAGACCCTGTCACTGAAATGATTGATTTGTTAAAGTGTACATGCCCTGTTTATACAACATAAGGGTGGGTGGAGGGCCCAAGGACAATTCCATCTTGCATCTCTTTTTCTTCTTTGCATCATGTGCTGTTTGGGGACTAGTTTTTTGAAGTGCCATCCTGTCTGACACTGCCGTACAACTCCAGGGGTACTGCCGTATAAGTCCAGGGGTACTGCCGTATAAGTCCAGTCCAGTGGTGCTGTCTTGTGCTGCATCAGTCCAGTGGTGGTGTCTTGTGCTGTATATTATTTTCTCCAAATTAACGGGTTATATACATTACTTATATTATTATTCAAATAATGTTTACAGGGTTTGCCCTGTGTGGTGTAGGGGTACACTCGCATGTGCTGCATATTATTATAATAGCTCCAAATAAAAGGGTTATTATTATGCAAATTAATTTTACAGGCTTTGCTATGTGTGTGTGTGGTTTAGGGGTACGCTCTCCTGTGCTACCAATATTGTGTATGTATTACATCTTGGCAAATGCCAGCACGTCCCATGTTGTTTGTGCTGCACACTTGTGTCGCTTAGCTTAGTCATACAGCCACCTCATTGCACCTCTTTTTCTTCTTTGCATGATGTGCTGTTTGGGGCCTAGTTTTTTGAAGTGCCATCCTGTCTGGTACGCTCACATGTGCCACCAATATTGTGTGTGTATTACATCTGGGCAAGTTCCAGCACGTCCCATGTTGTTTGTGCTGCACACTTGTGTCACTTAGCTTAGCCATACAGCTACTTCATTGCACCTCTTTTTCTTCTTTGCATGATGTGCTGTTTGTGGCCTAGTTTTTTGAATCTGCCATCCTGTCTGCAACTGCAGTGCCACTCCTAGATGGGTCAGGTGTTTGTGCCGCACACTTGTGTCACTTAGCTTAGTCATACAGCTACCTCACTGCACCTCTTTTACTTCTTTGCATGATGTGCTATTTGGGCCCTATTTTTTAAATCTGCCATCCTGTCTGCCACTGCAGTGCCACTCCTGGATGGGCCAGGTGTTTGTGCCGCACACTTGTGTCGCTTAGCTTAGTCATACAGCTACCTCATTGCACCTCTTTTACTTCTTTGCATGATGTGCTGTTTGGGGCCTAGTTTATTTTAAGTGCCATCCTGTCTGCAACTGCAGTGCCACTCCTAGATGGGCCAGGTGTTTGTGCCGCACACTTGTGTCGCTTAGCTTAGTCATCCAGCCACCGCGGTGCAACCTTTTGGCCTAAAAACAATATTGTGAGGTGTGAGGTGTTCAGAATAGACTGGAAATGAGTGGAAATTAATGTTATTGAGGTTAATAATACCATAGGATCAAAATTACCCCCAAATTCTGTGATTTTAGCTGTTTTTATGTTTTAAAAAAAAATCATCCAGATCCAAAACTCGAAAGGGTGGTTTTGGCAAAACCAATCCAGATCCAAAACACGAGCATGGAACCAGAACCAAAACACAAAACACGAAAAGTGCCTGCCGCACATCTCTAGATCTGTACTTGGCTCCTCCAGATTCACCGATTATGGGGATGGCATTTTTATCCCAGGCATCTCTCCCTCATTTAGACCCAGATAATAGGACTTATCTCACATCACCTGTTTCTGATTTGGAGGTAGAGTCCATTATAAAGTCATTACCTAAAGTCAAGACTCCTGGCCCAGATGGCTTCTCTGGGCCCTACTATAAACTTCTCTTGCCTCATATCACCCCTTATCTTACTAAGGGATTTATTAACTAAGCCTTAGATGGATATAAAGTCCACAGAGATAAAGTACCAGCCAATCCGCTTCTAACTGATATGTCACAGACTGGGTTTGAAAAATGACAGTTAGAAGCTGATTGGCTGGTACTTTATCTCTATTGACTTTATCTCCATCCAAGGCTTAGTAAATAGACCCCTAAATGTTTAATCACATTCTCAGTGGTAATCAGGCTCCATCAGATTTCATTGCAGCTAGGATGATAGTGCTTCTTAAGCCAAATAAAGATCCTATCTTGGTAGCCTCATATCAGCTGATTTCCTTGCTAAATCAAGATTTTAAGATATTTACTAAGGGCCTAATTCTGAGTTGATCGCAGCAGCACGTTTGTTAGCAATTGGGCAAAACCATGTGCACTGCAGGGGGGACAGATGTAACATGTGCAGAGAGAGTTAGATTTGGGTGGGGTGTGTTCAAACTATTGCAGTCTAAATCTAAATTGCAGTGTAAAAATAAAGCAGCCAGTATTTACCCTGCACAGAAACAAAATAACCCACCCAAATCTAACTCTCTCTGCAAATGTTATATCTGCCCCTCCTGCAGTGCACATGGTTTTGCCCAATTGCTAACAAACTTGATGCTGCGATCAACTCAGAATTACCCCCTAAGCTCCTAGCTACCCGTCTTTAGTCAATTCTCTCTACGCTTCTCCACCCTGCTCAAACGGGGTTTTTGAAAAATCGCCATTCAGTGCATAACATCCGCTCACTGCTAGCTGCATTGTTTAATTCAGACCAAGGGAAGGAAAGAGATAATATTGTGCTAAGCTGCAATGCCGATAAGGCATTTGATAGGGTCTTGGGGGTTCACCTAAATAGAATATTTTTGTGCCTAGGCTTCGGCCCAGAATTTATTCACATTTTTTAATACCCTATATCATCAACCCACAGCCTTTCTGACAATAAGTTCTTTGAATACCCGTTCATTCTGTTTACATAGAGGCGCAAGGCAGGGTTGTCCACTTTCCTCACTCCTCTTTAATTTGGCACTGGACCCTTTTCTACGTAAATTTGTAAACGAAATTGATTGGATGGGTATTCGACTAGCCTCTTCCGAAATCAAAATTTCAGAATTCGCTTATGACCTTCTACTTTATTTTTCGAACCCTAAACAATCAATTCCCCTCCTAACTTCCTTATTAGATAGTTTTGGTGGTGGGTTTAGGGGGTAATTCCAAGTTGATCGCAGCAGGAAATTTTTTAGCAGTTGGGCAAAACCATGTGCACTGCAGGGGGGGCAGATATAACATTTGCAGAGAGAGTTAGATTTGGGTGGGTTATTTTGTTTCTGTACAGGGTAAATACTGGCTGCTTTACTTTTACACTGCAATTTAGATTGCAGATTTAACTCACCACACCCAGATCTAACTCTCTCTGCACATGTTATATCTGCCCCCCCTGCAGTGCACATGGTTTTGCCCAACTGCTAAAAAATTTCCTGCTGCGATCAACTTGGAATTACCCCCTTAATCAATTATTAAAAAATGGAAGGTTTAGCCTTTTTCCCACAGGATAAACTGGGTTGGGGTTCTTCCTTTCCCTTTCAGTGGGCCCCGGGTAATTGTATAACTTACTTGGGCATAAAAATTTCCTCTCATTTCTCTGATTTATACAAATTAAATTATGATCCCCTATTCTCCAGGACCCTGGTGGATATGGCAAGGTGGGCTCATTTATTATTCGTTATTTGTATAAAATGATTTGTTTCCCTTGTTTTCTTTATGTTCTCCAAATGCCTCCTATAATCCCTCCTAAATGTGCCCTTTTGTTTGATAAGGCTTTATCAAAATTTATTGGGCGGGTAAGAAACCACGGGTCTCACGTTTTTAAACTCTGTCAGACTTGGGATCTGGGTGGTGTTAATATCCCCTGCCTGCGAACCTACTCCTTGGCGGCTAATTATAGGATTGCTTTAGATTGTATAACGGGCTCCAATACATACACATTACGACACTTAGAACAGGCCTTCCTTCCGGATTGGAATCTGATGGCACTTTTACACACACACCCCCAATCACTCCCTCCGTTGGTCACTGACAATATATTGTTACATTCTACTTGTATGGCGTGGAGGGCGGTCCGCCGCACGTTGAGAGTGTCATGATATGTCTCTGTGTTCTTACCGTTATGGGGTAAATGCTGATTTTGCCCCACAGAAAACATTGCCTATATTTAAACTCTGGGGAGGGCTTAGTTTAATCCACCAGTTGTTACATATTGACTCTAGAACCATACTCACTAGATCTCAGCTACAGGAAAAATGTCCTAACAGTTATATCCCTATTCCCTCACCAACAAGCATCCACTTATATTCAGGTTGTGTTATCTCGCTTGACAGATATTGATAAAGAGTGCTCTATGGATAAGGTTTTACTGTATGTCTATCTCCGGGGAACCTACTGTCTACCTCTGTTATACACTCCTATTCTCCTCGCTTGTTGAATATTGATGGTGGCACGGTGGGTCTACTGAAATGGGTGACTGTATTTCCCTCGATGTCTATGGAAGCTATTCTCTTGGCAGATCAGTCCCTGAACAAACAACTGATCTCTATGTCTTATTTTGAGATGCATCAAAAGATATAACACCGTTCATATTTTACTCCAAAACTAAAGTTCCTTATTGGTGAGGCCCTTAACGCTGACTGCTATAAATTTGGTGGCGCAAATGAAGACATAATGCGCTCCATTTGGGACTGTCCGCTAGTACAAACCTTATGGCTGGATCTTCAGAGATATATTTCCACCTATTTACAGAGAAACTTTAATCTTGATAAAACGTGGGCTTTATGGGGGTTCTACTCTATGGAAGACATAGGCAAATGAACTAAAAGGTAATCGCTTACTGCTTATAAATTATGCTGCAGCTACCAAAAAGGCCATTCTGTCACAGTGGGTGTCTTCTGACCCGGTCCCACTAGTTGACCCTAAAATCGCCTTTTTGTTTTCTATGGACTGGGTGGAGACCTCTTTGTGTAAAGAGAAAAGGACGGAGAAGTTTTCTGATGTCTGGCTCCTGTATGTATTATCTTTGTCTACAGTTATGAAGGGTGCCTTACGGAACAGCTTTCATGACACTTCTTGTTATAACTTAGAGGTAATCAACAATGGTCCCCCTTTTTGATTTTTACTCTTTCAGATTCATGTCATTTTGATATTTTACTTCTTAATGTGAGTCTTTGATGTAGCCATTTTCAATGTTTGATTATATGGTTATTTTGCTTTGCAGTAATTTTTCATTATATGCTATTGAACCGGATGCTCTCTACGTGTTTTTTTTTTTTCTGGCTTGTTACTCCATTTATGCATAGGTACATTCCTCTGTCACTACTTATGTACGATGTCATTGTTTAGATATGTGTCATGTCTTTATCTTCTGTGTATTACCTGTATTTGCCCATGAATGATACAACCTTGTATTTTGTTATGTACTTTTCCTGTCAATAAACAGATTAAAAAAAAAAACTATCCAATGTATAACTATCCAATAGATATCAATGTATGTGCCAAAACAGAGACAAGTTTGCAACAGGACTGTGTGTTGGTGGGAGATAATGTGCAGTTGAGACTGGGCGACGCAGAGGAGTCAACTTCAGAGCAGGGTGAGCTGGGGCAGGTCTCCTGTGGGAGACAGGGGACTGGGAAAAGCATCACCAATGAACTGCTGGTGCGCAGACAGTGTCGGACTTGGGCATGTAGGGCCCACCGGGGAAATACAGTTGTAGAGGCTCATGTTTTGGGGTGTGGCTAGTCTCTAGAGAGGTTGTGCCCAGCCGCCACATTGGTTTGCCTAACTATTTTGCATGGGTTGGTCCCCTAGATACATATATACAGTAAATACTGTAGTGCATGCAAGATAATGTGCTAAATTAGTAACAGCACAGTCTGGAACCTGATCCCTAGAGGAGGGTGTGTGGGCCCAGCCAGTAGGGCCCACCGGTGGTTTCCCCTGTACCCCTGTGGGCCAGTCCAACCCTGTGCGCAGATACACCAACTGAGAGTTACAGATGTAGCCATGCTCATCTTACTGCGGTACGGCATGCTACAGAACATCACGGCATACTGCATGGCGTGCCACAGCAAGTCGTGTTGCAGTATGCCGCATCTCAGCAAAGATGGAGCATGGCTACATCTGTAGGACTGGGATCTGTGGAGGCTGTGAGTGAGAAACAGAGCTACAGTATAAAGATGGACGCCCCTACTGAGCTGCAGAGCTACCAAGAGTATATAAGAGCTACTGAGAGTATAGAAGAGGTACTGAGAATTATTGACAGATTGAGAAAATTCTTCAAAGATACTAAGATCTGATAAGAGACATTGAAAGTATATTAAGAAGCTTATTTCACGTACTGTGTAATCCAACTTGTACAAGAGACTGAGTTTATGGAGACAGCCTGATGTTAAATGTGTTTGAGATACTAGTGTGTCAGTTCCTGAGTTGCCCATTGTAAAGGGCAGCAGCCACTAAGGGACTGTATCATTGATACCGGGGGTCATTCAGGTGCAGTTGGAGTTGCTATCACTGCTGCTTCCTTGGAGAAAGAATCATCGTAGCTCCGCCCCCCGCTCTACAGTGCCGAGGAAACAGGCACTGTAGAGCGGGGGCGGAGCTACGATGGCGCAATTCAGCATGGATTGCATCATCAGCCCCCGGCACTGTCGACTTCCACTAAAAGCCGAAAAGGGGGTTACCAGATCCGGGACACTTGCCTGCCTATCCTGGGAGCTGGGATGTTCACCCAATTTTCGGGAGCCTCCTGGACGTTCGGCAGGATAGGCAAGTCTGGTGTATGGTGATCATTACTTTTGTCGTACAGTGACCTGCCCTTAAACTACATCCTCTCCCCCCCCCTCCCCTCTTTAATAAATCTATTTGAATATTCTCTTTTCCGAGGCTGCCACATTATGTCATTCTATGTCATATGTCATTATGTCGCTGCCCCCCCCCCACCCCCCCCACACACACACATGTTGCAGCATGTCAATCTTGCTGCAGCTAAGAATGGGGAGGGGTGCTACCAGTGATATTGCAGGACAGATTCTGAATATGTGCAGACCCCTCGAACATCAGATTTGTTCATAAACCACCAGTTTTGTGTACAAATCTGAATCAGGCCGTTAGGTTGGTGGTCATCTTTTTACGGGGGAATGAAGCCTCCCTGGAGGAACAACATGGAGTCTGTGTAGTGCACACCACATTAAGGAGACACCGCCAGCAAATAAATCAGGCTAGCCGACTTTCTGGCTGCTCCATGTGGGTGGGGGCAGTCGAGTCGGCATTACATGGCCTCGTCGAAGGTGGGGGTGTGGTCATGCAATCGTAACATCGTGGCCTCGCCCCCACTATTCAATGCCCTGATTACCAGCCTTGAATAGCGTTGGTAGAACTACAATGACGCAATTCAGGGCGTCGGCCTGCCCACTGTGAAGGATGGCTGCAGGGGTGACTCCAGATCCGGGAGACTTGGCTACCTTACCGGGGGTCCAGGAGTGCTACCCGATTTTCTGGAGCCTCCTGGCCGATTTGGGAGGTTAGGCAAGTATAAAATAAATCTTTGCTTGTGTTTCTGTAGAAAGCTGGGATGACGTTCATGTTTATAGATACCCCCACCAGGGCCGGTGCAAGGTATCTCAGCACCCTAGGCAAATCCTTAACGTGCACCCCCCTCCCCCCCAAAAATAAATAAATAAATAAATAAATGTATCGAGCCCCCCTAAAGTGAAAAAGTGCAGACACAGCATCTAATAAGTTCCACAGCCACCGCCTGATGGTGGTCGCAGCTAGTATGCACGTATGACCCGTTCGCATGCTAGAAGAGGGAGGACACATCTGTGTGTGTGTGTGTGTGTGTGTGTGTGTGTGTGTGTGTGTGTGTGTGTGTGTGTGTATATATATATATATATATATTAGTGATGAGCGGGTTCGGTTCCTCAGAAACCGAACCCCCCCGAACTTCACCCATTTTACACGGTTCCGAGGCATACTCGGATTCTCCCGTATGGCTCGGTTAACCCGAGCGCGCCCGAACGTCATCATCCCGCTGTCGGATTCTCGCGAGATTCGGATTTTATATAAGGAGCCGCGCGTCGCCGCCATTTTCACTCGTGCATTGGAAATGTTAGGGAGAGGACGTGGCTGGCGTCCTCTCCGTTTATTAATGTTGCTGCTAATATTTGTGCTTATTGCTTAATTGTGGGGACTGGGGAGCAGCTGTATTATATAGGAGGAGTACAGTGCAGAGTTTTGCTGATCAGTGACCACCAGTTTTATCCGTTCTCTGCCTGAAAAACGCTCTATATCAGTGCTCAGTGTGCTGCATATATCTGTGCTCACACTGCTTTATTGTGGGGACTGGGGACCAGCAGTATTATATAGGAGGAGTACAGTGCAGAGTTTTGCTGACAGTGACCAGTATACTATCCATCTAGATTCTATACCTGTGGTGCCTTTTAGTTTTGCAGTTTGCTGAGTGACCACCAGTATATATAGCAGTACGGTACGGAAGGCCACTGCTCTACCTACCTCTGTGTCGTCATTAAGTATACTATCCATCTACATTCTATACCTGTGGTGCATTTTAGTTTTGCAGTTTGCTGACAGTGACCACCAGTATATATAGCAGTACAGTAAGGAAGGCCACTGCTGTACCTACCTCTGTGTCGTCATTAAGTATACTATCCATCTAGATTCTATACCTGTGGTGCATTTTAGTTTTGCAGTCTGCTGACAGTGACCACCAGTATATATAGCAGTACGGTACGGAAGGCCACTGCTCTACCTACCTCTGTGTCGTCAAGTATACTATCCATCTACATTCTATACCTGTGGTGCATTTTAGTTTTGCAGTTTGCTGACAGTGACCACCAATATATATAACAGTACGGTACGGAAGGCCACTGCTCTTCCTACCTCTGTGTCGTCAAGTATACTATCCATCTAGATTCTATACCTGTGGTGCATTTTAGTTTTGCAGTTTGCTGACCAGTGACCACCAGCATATATAGCAGTACGGTACGGAAGGCCACTGCTCTACCTACCTCTGTGTCGTCAAGTATACTATCCATCTAGATTCTATACCTGTGGTGCATTTTAGTTTTGCAGTTTGCTGACAGTGACCACCAGTATATATAGCAGTACGGTACGGAAGGCCACTGCTCTACCTACCTCTGTGTCGTCAAGTATACTATCCATCTAGATTCTATACCTGTGGTGCATTTTAGTTTTGCAGTTTGCTGACAGTGACCACCAGTATATATATATATATATAGCAGTACGGTATGGAAGGCCACTGCTCTACCTACCTCTGTGTCATCAAGTATACTATCCATCTAGATTCTATACCTGTGGTGCATTTTAGTTTTGCAGTTTGCTGACAGTGACCACCAGTATATATAGCAGTACGGTACGGAAGGCCACTGCTCTACCTACCTCTGTGTCGTCAAGTATACTATCCATCTAGATTCTATACCTGTGGTGCATTTTAGTTTTGCAGTTTGCTGACAGTGACCACCAGTATATATTGCAGTACGGTACGGAAGGCCACTGCTCTACCTACCTCTGTGTCGTCAAGTATACTATCCATCTAGATTCTATACCTGTGGTGCATTTTAGTTTTGCAGTTTGCTGACAGTGACCACCAGTATATATAGCAGTACGGTACGTACACTTAGTCACACAGCGACCTTGGTGCGCCTCTTTTTTTCTTTGCATCATGTGCTGTTTGGGGACAATTTTTTTGAAGTGCCATCCTGTCTGACACTGCAGTGCCACTCCTAGATGGGCCAGGTGTTTTTGTCGGCCACTTGTGTCGCTTAGCTTAGTCACACAGCGACCTTGGTGCGCCTCATTTTTCTTTGCATCATGTGCTGTTTGGGGACTATTTTTTTGAAGTGCCATCCTGCCTGACACTGCAGTGCCACTCCTAGATGGGCCAGGTGTTTGTGTCGGCCACTTGTGTCGCTTAGCTTAGCCATCCAGCGACCTCGGTGCAAATTTTAGGACTAAAAATAATATTGTGAGGTGTGAGGTGTTCAGAATAGACTGAAAATGAGTGTAAATTATGGTTATTGAGGTTAATAATACTATGGGATCAAAATGACTCCCAAATTCTATGATTTAAGCTGTTTTTGAGGGTTTTTTGTAAAAAAACACCCAAATCCAAAACACACCCGAATCCGACAAAAAATTTTCAGGGAGGTTTTGGCAAAACGCGTCCGAATCCAAAACACGGCCGCGGAACCGAATCCAAAACCAAAACACAAAACCCGAAAAATTTCCGGTGCACATCTCTATATATATACTGTATATATACAGTGTTCGAAGTGGAAATGTTGAGGTGGGGGTATGGAAAAGTGAAGGTTATAATTATGCGCGCGCTGAAGATGCGAGTGCTCTGGAAAAGGGGGCGTGGATATGCAAAGGGTCATGTCCTTCAGTGTAGTTTTCCACCCCTTATACACATTTTGCACCACAATAGTAGTACCCCTTATACTATCTAGTACTGGTGCCCTTTTCACATTATAGCACACGTAATGAGCTGAAATTCACATTATAGCACACGGTATGAGTCGAAATTCACATTATAGCACACAGTATGAGCCGAAATTCACATTATAGCACACAGTATAAGCCGAAATTCACATTATAGCACGCGGTATGAGTCGAAATTCACATTATAGCACACAGTATGAGCCAAAATTCACATTATAGCACACGGACTGAGCCGAAATTCACATTATTGCACACAGAATGAGACGAAATTCACATTATAGCACACGGTACGAGACAAAATTCACATTATAGCACACAGTATGAGCAGAAATTCAAATTAAAGCACACGACATGAGCCGAAATTCACATTATGCCACATGCAATGAGACAAAATTCAAGGAGAGTGACAGCAGGGACAGGAAGAGTGACAGAGAGACAGGGAAAGTGACAGCAGGGACAGTGAGAGTGAAAGGGAAAGTGACAGAAGGTCCATAGGGACAGGGAGAGTGACATAGAGACAGGGAAAGTGACAGCAGGGAAACAGGGACAGGGAGAGTGACAGAGAAAGTGACAGCAGGGACAGTGAGATTGACAGAGGAAAGTGACAGCAGGGACATAGGGACAGGGAGAGTAACAGAGGGACAGGGAAAGTGACAGCAGGGACAGTGAGATTGACAGAGGGACAGCAAAGTGACAGTAGGAACACAGGGACAGGGAGAGTGACAGAGAGAGGGACAGCAAGGGCATACAGTAGGGACTAGGGAGAGAGAAAGGCCGCAGGGTAAGATCACCTATTTAGCAGCTGCGGTGCATGAGGAGGCTGTGGTCGGCGTGGGGCAAAGGAGGCTGGGGTCTTTGGAGATGTTGTGGAGGTGCAGAGAAGGACTGAGGGCGGCAGAGGAGGCTGAGGGCGGCGGTGGTGCAACGTAGGAGGAGGCTGTGGTCGGCGGCCTTTGGTGCGGCACTGGCTCCTATGATGACCATGGCGCTACTATTTCAAATCTGCCGTGGACCGGCAGCCAATCAGGAGCGCCCGCTCTCTGGTCTGCCTGCTCCCCAACCTCCCCTCTCATCTCAATAGAAATGGAGGAGTGCCGCGAGTCCACGCCTCCGCTTCCCCTGTGTGCGTGTCGCGCGCCCCCACCCATCTCCATGTAAATGGGGGCATGCCGCAAGTCCACATCCCCCCCCCCCAACTCGCGACACACCCCTGTCTCTAGTGCCCACTCGCCCCCATTTACAGCATGCGCATTCATGCAGATGGTTGGACCCCCAGTCTGTCCCTGCACCTGAAAGTAATGAGCACAAGGCTGACAGAGGAGGCCACTGGTCCTGATGATCCCAGCCCCTTGTTGCTTCATTCTCACACTTGCACAGGCGGACACCTGCCTGTCAGTGAGCAGCAGTCTGCAGCCACGATCACCAGCACCAGCGGGCTTCTGTGTCAGTGATACTTCCTCCCACCTTACCCCCCTAAGGCTCCCAGTTACTTCTGCCCTTCTCAGCTCCACCTGCCGCCCACCCTCCCCAGTCAGGCTGGCCTCTCAGTACAGCCGGCTGACTGCTGTGAGCACACTACTGTGCAGCCCCGACCAGCAGCAGTTCATCAGTCAGCCTGGCCACTTATCCCCGCCGGCTGCCTGCTGCAAATATGTGCCTGGCCCCCTGACCCCCTCCTCCTGTCCCACCTTCTGCTCTTCTTACATCCGCCGCCGGTCAGGATGCGTTACGAGTGGGGACAGATCTGCCGGCAGTTGAAGAAGTCCTCCTTTCCACTCTGGTGAAGGCGCCGCCCCCGGTCATCGCGACGGACGGGAGGAAGGGGGTTGCGAGTGACGCAGCAGGGGGAGGAGGGAACAGCGCCGGACATGTGGCTCCAACCCGGGTGAGCAGAGAGCGCCGCGGGTGCCTCACTTTTTTTTGGGGTACACTCAGCACCGCCCTCCAAGTGCCGGCGCCCATAGGCAGCTGCCTAAGGGCTGTAACACACGCGCCGGCGTTTCCCAGATGGCAAATCCGGCAGGGTATTTCACACACAACGGCTTTGAGCCGTGTGTAATGCTGTGTGCATGCGCAGCATTAGACATGGCTTGAAAAAAAACCTGTTGTGTGTGAAAACTCCCTTTCGCACACACGGTTCACTGCCTCCAAAGACGGCACGGCCCCGGCCTGGCAGCCGGACCTTCCAGTGGATATTTCCGGCTGCAACCCGGCAGCCGGGCTGGGGCCGTGCAGTGTGAAAGGACCCTACCCTTTGCACTGTTAATTACAATACCGGCACGGGAAAAAGCCATCCGACTTTTTCCCGGCCGGCAAAAGCCGCCGCGTGTGTTACAGCTCTAAAGCTGCCTAATGGTAGCGCCGGCCCTGACCCCCATACTTGCAATACAAAAGACTATATAAAAATGAAACATTTTATCACATTCGTTGCAAAAACCGGAGAAATAAATGCAGGAAGAAATATTTATTTTATCCTTCATCTAACAGGCGTGGGAGGAAGAAAAACAATAAAAAGATGAAGTCCTTTTAAATCACTTTAAATCATACAAAGATGTTTTAGAATTGGTAAAATATATTGCAGTTAGCGTTATTCATCATTTCAGAACATTTTTTATAGTTCAGGAAAACTGAAAGGGGTGTTATAGTTCAGGAAAACTATGAGGTGTTTTTATTTGACTGGATTTAAAGATACAATAATATTTAATACACTACATGACTGCTTTTCTATTTTCATATTATATTACCCTCTTCAATCCAAGACCTGAAACTGCTGAAGACACAGCGGCTTTGAAAGGCCCCTCATGGTAAATTTACCTTGAGATTAAATTTGTTTGAAACGTTTCTGTATTCAAGAGATAATGGGGGTCATTCCGAGTTGATCGCTCGCTGTCGATTTTTGCAGCGCAGCGATCAGGTTTAAAAATGGCAAAACTGTGCATGTGTATGCCCCGCAATGTGCAGGCGCGTCGTACGGGTACTAGTGTTCACTCTGGGATTTTTTTACGGCAGGGTGCTGAGCATTGAAGAGGGCACATTTTTATTTTGAAGGGCACATTTTTGATGTGACGCTTTGCGCACAAAGCATAGAGCATATGTTTATAGTTTTTGTACATACAATTTGTCCTTATGTGTCTTATATGTATGCATGGATATATGATTTACTAACATCTGTACTGAGAAACATAGGCCCTCATTCCGAGTTGATTGCTTGCTAACTGCTTTTAGCAGCAGTGCAAACGCTAGGCCGCCGCCCTCTGGGAGTGTATCTTAGCTTAGTAGAAATGCGAACGAAAGGTTAGCAGAACTGCTCGTAAATCTTTTCATGCAGTTTCTGAGTAGCTCCAGACCTACTCCTACCTTGCGATCACTGCAGACAGTTTGGTTCCTGCTTTGACGTCACAAACACGCCCTGCGTTCGGCTAGCCACTCCCCCGTTTCCCCAGGCATGCCTGCGTTTTTACCTGTCACGCCTGCGTTTTTTAGCACACTCACAGAAAACGGCCAGTTATCACCCAGAAACGCCCCATTCATGTCAACCACTCACCGATCAGCAGTGCGACTGAAAAGCGCAGCTAGACCTTGTGTAAAACTGCATACTTTTGTGTGAAAGTACTTCGCGTGTGCGCACTGCGGCCCATACGCATGCGCAAAAACGCAGATTTTTTTGCTTGATTGCCGCGCTGCGACCAAAAGCAGCTAGCGATCAACTCGGAATGAGGGCCATACTGTATATGTCCAGTCTTCTTGAAAGATCAGCTGTAGCATATACATAAGTAGATAATTATAAATGTATTTTCCAGTGCTGAAGTAGTTATAATCCGTATGTGTTATTATAAAACAGAAAAGTTAAACAATGGGTTAAAATATATAGGAAAAAAATAAGTCTGTTCTACTAGGGAAATACTGTAAGCAGTACATGCTCACTGCTTACCCTGTTCTTTCCCTCTTTATCAGAGTGCTGTGTTCTTTACAGTGCCTCCTCTGCCATCCAGTTGGCTAAAGGATAGAAATTGTGTTCCAATTTCAGAGATGGGCAAGGTGTAGACGACAACATTGTAACGCACTCTGACTGTTGCATTCTGTATACAAGGGGGCGATTTATGGTCCTGCAGGGTGCACTGAAAAAGGGCAGGGTGCTTTTTCACATTTCAAAAATGGGCAGGCTGCTGAAACAGCCTAGAAGGAACACTAGGTACAAAGCGGTTCGTTGCTGAGCGATGGATTTATCGAAGAATCCATTCGCACAGTCGATCGCAAGGAAGTTGACAGGAAGAAGGCGTTACTTTATGGGTGTCAACTGACCGTTTTCTGGGAGTGGTTGGAAAAACGCAGGCGTGTCGAAGCGTTTGCAGGGCGGGTGTGTGACATCAATTCCGGACACGAACATGCTGAAGTGATCGCAAGGGCTGAGTAAGTCCAGACCTACTCTGAAACCGCACAAAATGTTTTTGCTGCGCTCGGCTGCAAAGGCGTTTGCACACTTGCAAAGTGAAGATACGCTCCCCCATGGGCGGCGACTATGCACAGCTGCTGAAAGTAGCTAGCGAGCGATCAACTCGGAATGAGGACCTATGATCAATTCAGTGCACAATGGGCAAGTATTTGCAGAGCTCAGAGGTAGCATTGACACCCCAAAAAGTAAAAACATAACAATCACCCACTAAAACAATGAGTCTATGCTTTCCTACTCTCTCCCTGCCAGTCACTGCACTCGCCCCTGCAGTCTTCAGAACAATATTGGTGTATTAGAACCACCGCAGGTGACAGAAAAAGGGATGTAAAGCCTTTAGGACTGAGGAATATAAATCCCATGGCATGATATTTTGTAGGTAAGCATTTGCATGTAATTTAAGTTGACTTTATCTCTCCAAATTTTCATAAATCTCCCCCTCTATTACTAAGTGTATGGGTGCACGTTTTTGGTAAGTGTTAAGGTTAGTTTGGAGTGTTGTCACTAGGGTAGGTGTCACCCTGTGCTCCTACTCATCCTGTTCCCCCTATTCCTGGACTTCAAACGAATGGGGGTGTGGTCTCATGTTCACCAAGCCACGCCCCTAGTGTATACCATGCCACGCTTCTCTATTTATCATGATGGGGGCTTGCTCGTCACTCCAAGAGCCGCTCTGCAGCCCCCAGCTGCTCACCAGTCTCACTGCTGCTCGATGACACCATCTAAGAGGGTGATACCAAAATAGCATAGTAGTGACCCGCACCCTCCTAGTGACCCCACTGCCAGTTTGCCATGGTACAAAAGTAGTGAGGCCAATCCCGGGATCTGGATCGGCGGGATCCCGGAATTTAGTCCAAAAAACATCTGGGATTTAGTAGAGATGAGCGGGTTCGGTTTCTCTGAATCCGAACCCGCCCGAACTTCATGGTTTTTTTCACGGGTCCGAGCAGACTCGGATCCTCCCGCCTTGCTCGGTTAACCCGAGCGCGCCCGAACGTCATCATGACGCTGTCGGATTCTCGCGAGACTCTGATTCTATATAAGGAGCCGCGCGTCGCCGCCATTTTCACACGTGCATTGAGATTGATAGTGAGAGGACGTGGCTGGCGTCCTCTCCATTTAGATTATAAGAGAGAGAGATTTACTGGAGCTTAGGACTAGGAGGAGTACTGTAGAAGTGTAGAGAGTGCAGAGAGTTTACTAGTGAGTGACCACCAGACAGTGCAGTTTATTTAATATATCCGTTCTCTGCCTGAAAAAAGCGATACACACAGTGACTCAGTCACATACCATATCTGTGTGCACTGCTCAGGCTCAGCCCAGTGTGCTGCATCATCTATATATATTATATATCTGTCTGACTGCTCAGCTCACACAGCTTATAATTGTGGGGGAGACTGGGGAGCACTGCAGTGCCAGTTATAGGTTATAGCAGGAGCCAGGAGTACATAATATTATATAGTGAGTGACCACCAGACAGTGCAGTTTATTTAATATATCCGTTCTCTGCCTGAAAAAAGCGATACACACAGTGACTCAGTCACATACCATATCTGTGTGCACTGCTCAGGCTCAGCCCAGTGTGCTGCATCATCTATATATATTATATATCTGTCTGACTGCTCAGCTCACACAGCTTATAATTGTGGGGGAGACTGGGGAGCACTGCAGTGCCAGTTATAGGTTATAGCAGGAGCCAGGAGTACATAATATTATATTAAAATTAAACAGTGCACACTTTTGCTGCAGGAGTGCCACTGCCAGTGTGACTGACCAGTGACCTGACCACACTGACCACCAGTATAGTTAGTAGTATACTTATATTGTGATTGCCTGAAAAAGTTAAACACTCGTCGTGTGACTTCACTTGTGTGTTGTTTTTTTTTTTATTCTATAAAAATAAAACTCATTCTGCTGACAGACAGTGTCCAGCAGGTCCGTCATTATATAATATATAATATATACCTGTCCGGCTGCAGTAGTGATATATATATATTTTTTATATCATTTATCATCCAGTCGCAGCAGACACAGTACGGTAGTTCACGGCTGTGGCTACCTCTGTGTCTGCACTCGGCAGGCAGTCCGTCCATAATTGTATACCACCTAACCGTGGTTTTTTTTTCTTCTTTATACATACATACTACTACGACATCTCTTTATCAACCAGTCTATATTAGCAGCAGACACAGTACAGTACGGTAGTTCACGGCTGTGGCTACCTCTGTGTCTGCACTCGGCAGGCAGTCCGTCCATAATTGTATACCACCTAACCGTGGTTTTTTTTTCTTTCTTCTTTATACATACATAGTTACTTAGACATCTCTTTATCAACCAGTCTATATTAGCAGCAGACACAGTACAGTACGGTAGTTCACGGCTGTGGCTACCTCTGTGTCTGCACTCGGCAGGCAGTCCGTCCATAATTGTATACCACCTAACCGTGGTTTTTTTTTCTTTCTTCTTTATACATACATAGTTACATAGACATCTCTTTATCAACCAGTCTATATTAGCAGCAGACACAGTACAGTACGGTAGTTCACGGCTGTGGCTACCTCTGTGTCTGCACTCGGCAGGCAGTCCGTCCATAATTGTATACCACCTAACCGTGGTTTTTTTTTCTTTCTTCTTTATACATACATAGTTACATAGACATCTCTTTATCAACCAGTCTATATTAGCAGCAGACACAGTACAGTACGGTAGTTCACGGCTGTGGCTACCTCTGTGTCTGCACTCGGCAGGCAGTCCGTCCATAATTGTATACCACCTAACCGTGGTTTTTTTTTCTTTCTTCTTTATACATACATAGTTACATAGACATCTCTTTATCAACCAGTCTATATTAGCAGCAGACACAGTACAGTACGGTAGTTCACGGCTGTGGCTACCTCTGTGTCTGCACTCGGCAGGCAGTCCGTCCATAATTGTATACCACCTAACCGTGGTTTTTTTTTCTTTCTTCTTTATACATACATAGTTACATAGACATCTCTTTATCAACCAGTCTATATTAGCAGCAGACACAGTACAGTACGGTAGTTCACGGCTGTGGCTACCTCTGTGTCTGCACTCGGCAGGCAGTCCGTCCATAATTGTATACCACCTAACCGTGGTTTTTTTTCTTTCTTCTTTATACATACATACTACTACGACATCTCTTTATCAACCAGTCTATATTATTAGCAGCAGACACAGTACAGTACGGTAGTTCACGGCTGTGGCTACCTCTGTGTCTGCACTCGGCAGGCAGTCCGTCCATAATTGTATACCACCTAACCGTGGTTTTTTTTTCTTTCTTCTTTATACATACATAGTTACATAGACATCTCTTTATCAACCAGTCTATATTAGCAGCAGACACAGTACAGTACGGTAGTTCACGGCTGTGGCTACCTCTGTGTCTGCACTCGGCAGGCAGTCCATAATTGTATACTAGTATCCATCTCCATTGTTTACCTGAGGTGCCTTTTAGTTGTGCCTATTAAAATATGGAGAACAAAAATGTTAAGGTTCCAAAATTAGGGAAAGATCAAGATCCACTTCCACCTCGTGCTGAAGCTGCTGCCACTAGTCATGGCCGAGACGATGAAATGCCAGCAACGTCGTCTGCCAAGGCCGATGCCCAATGTCATAGTACAGAGCATGTCAAATCCAAAACACCAAATATCAGAAAAAAAAGGACTCCAAAACCTAAAATAAAATTGTCGGAGGAGAAGCGTAAACTTGCCAATATGCCATTTACGACACGGAGTGGCAAGGAACGGCTGAGGCCCTGGCCTATGTTCATGGCAAGTGGTTCAGCTTCACATGAGGATGGAAGCACTCAGCCTCTCGCTAGAAAAATGAAAAGACTCAAGCTGGCAAAAGCAGCACAGCAAAGAACTGTGCATTCTTCGAAATCCCAAATCCACAAGGAGAGTCCAATTGTGTCGGTTGCGATGCCTGACCTTCCCAACACTGGACGTGAAGAGCATGCGCCTTCCACCATTTGCACGCCCCCTGCAAGTGCTGGAAGGAGCACCCGCAGTCCAGTTCCTGATAGTCAGATTGAAGATGTCAGTGTTGAAGTACACCAGGATGAGGAGGATATGGGTGTTGCTGGCGCTGGGGAGGAAATTGACCAGGAGGATTCTGATGGTGAGGTGGTTTGTTTAAGTCAGGCACCCGGGGAGACACCTGTTGTCCGTGGGAGGAATATGGCCGTTGACATGCCAGGTGAAAATACCAAAAAAATCAGCTCTTCGGTGTGGAGGTATTTCACCAGAAATGCGGACAACAGGTGTCAAGCCGTGTGTTCCCTTTGTCAAGCTGTAATAAGTAGGGGTAAGGACATTAACCACCTCGGAACATCCTCCCTTATACGTCACCTGCAGCGCATTCATAATAAGTCAGTGACAAGTTCAAAAACTTTGGGTGACAGCGGAAGCAGTCCACTGACCAGTAAATCCCTTCCTCTTGTAACCAAGCTCACGCAAACCACCCCACCAACTCCCTCAGTGTCAATTTCCTCCTTCCCCAGGAATGCCAATAGTCCTGCAGGCCATGTCACTGGCAATTCTGACGATTCCTCTCCTGCCTGGGATTCCTCCGATGCATCCTTGCGTGTAACGCCTACTGCTGCTGGCGCTGCTGTTGTTGCTGCTGGGAGTCGATGGTCATCCCAGAGGGGAAGTCGTAAGCCCACTTGTACTACTTCCAGTAAGCAATTGACTGTTCAACAGTCCTTTGCGAGGAAGATGAAATATCACAGCAGTCATCCTGCTGCAAAGCGGATAACTGAGGCCTTGACAACTATGTTGGTGTTAGACGTGCGTCCGGTATCCGCCGTTAGTTCACAGGGAACTAGACAATTTATTGAGGCAGTGTGCCCCCGTTACCAAATACCATCTAGGTTCCACTTCTCTAGGCAGGCGATACCGAGAATGTACACGGACGTCAGAAAAAGACTCACCAGTGTCCTAAAAAATGCAGTTGTACCCAATGTCCACTTAACCACGGACATGTGGACAAGTGGAGCAGGGCAGGGTCAGGACTATATGACTGTGACAGCCCACTGGGTAGATGTATGGACTCCCGCCGCAAGAACAGCAGCGGCGGCACCAGTAGCAGCATCTCGCAAACGCCAACTCTTTCCTAGGCAGGCTACGCTTTGTATCACCGCTTTCCAGAATACGCACACAGCTGAAAACCTCTTACGGCAACTGAGGAAGATCATCGCGGAATGGCTTACCCCAATTGGACTCTCCTGTGGATTTGTGGCATCGGACAACGCCAGCAATATTGTGTGTGCATTAAATATGGGCAAATTCCAGCACGTCCCATGTTTTGCACATACCTTGAATTTGGTGGTGCAGAATTTTTTAAAAAACGACAGGGGCGTGCAAGAGATGCTGTCGGTGGCCAGAAGAATTGTGGGACACTTTCGGCGTACAGGCACCACGTACAGAAGACTGGAGCACCACCAAAAACTACTGAACCTGCCCTGCCATCATCTGAAGCAAGAAGTGGTAACGAGGTGGAATTCAACCCTCTATATGCTTCAGAGGTTGGAGGAGCAGCAAAAGGCCATTCAAGCCTATACAATTGAGCACGATATAGTAGGTGGAATGCACCTGTCTCAAGCGCAGTGGAGAATGATTTCAACGTTGTGCAAGGTTCTGATGCCCTTTGAACTTGCCACACGTGAAGTCAGTTCAGACACTGCCAGCCTGAGTCAGGTCATTCCCCTCATCAGGCTTTTGCAGAAGAAGCTGGAGACATTGAAGGAGGAGCAAACACGGAGCGATTCCGCTAGGCATGTGGGACTTGTGGATGGAGCCCTTAATTCGCTTAACAAGGATTCACGGGTGGTCAATCTGTTGAAATCAGAGCACTACATTTTGGCCACCGTGCTCGATCCTAGATTTAAAGCCTACCTTGGATCTCTCTTTCCGGCAGACACAAGTCTGCTGGGGTTGAAAGACCTGCTGGTGACAAAATTGTCAAGTCAAGCGGAACGCGACCTGTCAACATCTCCTCCTTCACATTCTCCCGCAACTGGGGGTGCGAGGAAAAGGCTCAGAATTCCGAGCCCACCCGCTGGCGGTGATGCAGGGCAGTCTGGAGCGACTGCTGATGCTGACATCTGGTCCGGACTGAAGGACCTGACAACGATTACGGACATGTCGTCTACTGTCACTGCATATGATTCTCTCAACATTGATAGAATGGTGGAGGATTATATGAGTGACCGCATCCAAGTAGGCACGTCACACAGTCCGTACTTATACTGGCAGGAAAAAGAGGCAATTTGGAGGCCCTTGCACAAACTGGCTTTATTCTACCTAAGTTGCCCTCCCACAAGTGTGTACTCCGAAAGAGTGTTTAGTGCCGCCGCTCACCTTGTCAGCAATCGGCGTACGAGGTTACATCCAGAAAATGTGGAGAAGATGATGTTCATTAAAATGAATTATAATCAATTCCTCCGCGGAGACATTGACCAGCAGCAATTGCCTCCACAAAGTACACAGGGAGCTGAGATGGTGGATTCCAGTGGGGACGAATTGATAATCTGTGAGGAGGGGGATGTACACGGTGATATATCGGAGGGTGATGATGAGGTGGACATCTTGCCTCTGTAGAGCCAGTTTGTGCAAGGAGAGATTAATTGCTTCTTTTTTGGGGGGGGTCCAAACCAACCCGTCATATCAGTCACAGTCGTGTGGCAGACCCTGTCACTGAAATGATGGGTTGGTTAAAGTGTGCATGTCCTGTTTTGTTTATACAACATAAGGGTGGGTGGGAGGGCCCAAGGACAATTCCATCTTGCACCTCTTTTTTCTTTTCTTTTTCTTTGCATCATGTGCTGATTGGGGAGGGTTTTTTGGAAGGGACATCCTGCGTGACACTGCAGTGCCACTCCTAAATGGGCCCGGTGTTTGTGTCGGCCACTAGGGTCGCTAATCTTACTCACACAGTCAGCTACCTCATTGCGCCTCTTTTTTTCTTTGCGTCATGTGCTGTTTGGGGAGGGTTTTTTGGAAGGGACATCCTGCGTGACACTGCAGTGCCACTCCTAGATGGGCCCGGTGTTTGTGTCGGCCACTAGGGTCGCTAATCTTACTCACACAGCTACCTCATTGCGCCTCTTTTTTTCTTTGCGTCATGTGCTGTTTGGGGAGGGTTTTTTGGAAGGGACATCCTGCGTGACACTGCAGTGCCACTCCTAGATGGGCCCGGTGTTTGTGTCGGCCACTAGGGTCGCTAATCTTACTCACACAGCTACCTCATTGCGCCTCTTTTTTTCTTTGCGTCATGTGCTGTTTGGGGAGGGTTTTTTGGAAGGGCCATCCTGCGTGACACTGCAGTGCCACTCCTAGATGGGCCCGGTGTTTGTGTCGGCCACTAGGGTCGCTAATCTTACTCACACAGCTACCTCATTGCGCCTCTTTTTTTCTTTGCGTCATGTGCTGTTTGGGGAGGGTTTTTTGGAAGGGACATCCTGCGTGACACTGCAGTGCCACTCTTAGATGGGCCCGGTGTTTGTGTCGGCCACTAGGGTCGCTTATCTTACTCACACAGCGACCTCGGTGCAAATTTTAGGACTAAAAATAATATTGTGAGGTGTGAGGTATTCAGAATAGACTGAAAATGAGTGTAAATTATGGTTTTTGAGGTTAATAATACTTTGGGATCAAAATGACCCCCAAATTCTATGATTTAAGCTGTTTTTTAGTGTTTTTTGAAAAAAACACCCGAATCCAAAACACACCTGAATCCGACAAAAAAAATTCGGTGAGGTTTTGCCAAAACGCGTTCGAACCCAAAACACGGCCGCGGAACCGAACCCAAAACCAAAACACAAAACCCGAAAAATTTCAGGTGCTCATCTCTAGGATTTAGTCCCAGGATTTAAAGCTCCAATCCCGTGGATTGTGGAATTTACCTGCTCCATTGTTTTTTTTAATGTCGGGTAGCGTTGAGCAACCTCAGGAGGCTCAGACACAGCCCGTCTCCCTCCTTCCAGCTCCCCCTGCCCCCAGCAGTACATACTGCGCAGCGTGATGTATCTGATGATGTCAGAGGTCATGCTGCGCAGTCTGACGCCAGCCCCCCGGCCCGCACCTCACCACCTGCACCTCGCCAGCCGCAGCCTGCAAGACCTCCCACCCACAATGGTGAGTCTGACGTCAGCTGCCAGGACCGCACCTCACAGCCCGCGAGCCCGGCTCCTACCCGCGATGGTGAGTAGTTGTGTGGGCTGGGGTGGGCGGGTCTTCAACCCAATCCCGGGATTGAAAAAAAGTCCTGGGACTGGCCTCCCTATACAAAAATTCTCAGTTAATAAGGTGTACATTAATGCTCTACAAATAGTGGCATATTGTAAATTAGCTATAGGTCTACATGACTGAAAATAATCATGAAATCAATGCTGTGTCTGTGTATATTATTGGAGCAGGAGGGTTTTGGGGTTTTTACTGACTTGTAAATTTACTGTCGGTTGTAGGGACATCTGTCCTTTAAATCCAGTTAATGAGAAATACTGAACACATGAGAAACAGAAGCAGTGACTCATTAGTAGGTTTTGTATTTCCCATTCTCTAGGCGTCCAGCAGGTTAGCTGGCAGCTTGTTACAGCTGATGGCCCCGTGTCTCCTCCTGACCGTACCAGGCGCTGTACCAAATCTGTGCCATTTCCCTGAAGATGTGTCCACTGGATGATGTACATCCACAGCGCATGCAGACGCAGTGAGGCCGGGATCCGTGACGTGTGTGTCCATGCCTGGATGACAGACTCGCTGCTCCATACCACTCATGTGACAACTTTCACAGGCTGTTGTGTTTGAAGTGACAATTGTCAAGTTTGTCAATAATTTCTTCTTAAAGCAACGACTTGTTTGCTTCTCAGTTTTGAAAAAAATTTTTTAGAAACATTATTTTAGTGTCAATAATGAAATAGACATGGAACTGAGATATGAGTCACTTTATAAACCAATGTAGGCAGTGGGCGACAGTCACAATAAACATTGCAGTGGAAAAGTAGGTACAGTATGTGCATTTGGGATTTCTGGTTTTGCACCGTATACCTGGGTAATGCACAAAGTCTGGCAGACAGCCTGGCATGGACCTGGGCCTCCACTGGGCCCCTCCATCAGACCAGGGCCCAGGTAATTTGTACACTCTCCCCCAGAGCCGGCCCTAACCAATATGATGCCCTAGGCAAGATTTTGGCTGGTGCCCCCTAGCACCGCCGCTAGTTCTGCAGGAGATGCCTGGCATGAGTCAGCTGGCAGCTCTGCTAACGTCGGGCGACTTTTGTTTATGAAAATGCATCTTATTTGCATTGCTATGTGGCTAGGTTGCATAAGCAGCTTCTGCTGATTAAAATGATATGCAGCATGCCTATATACTGTGTGCGACTGCGGCTGTATCTGCATACGAAATGCTACATTACAGTGATTTCCAGGAATACACTGCAACGTAGCATTTCGTATGCAGATACTGCCGCAGTCACACACAGAATATAGGCATGCCGCATATCATTTTAATCAGCAGAAGCTGCTGGTGCCCCTAAGCATACCAAATGCCTCTGGCAATTGCCTAGTTTGCCTATGCCTAAGGCCGGCTCTGCTCTCCCCCCCCTTTCTCGGCGCCACGTATATATCCTGCCTCTCAATACCGTCTGTATTAATCAAATCACCTATCAGATTGGCTTAGGTCACATAAGACAATTACCTAACATTGTATGACATATTATTATTAATATCAGTTAAATATAGTGCACACATATAACATAGCACTTTGCACATAGTATTTCAGTCATTCACTTCAGTCCCTGTCCTCATGGAGCTTACAATTTATTTTTCCTATTGCATGGACGCACATGTACACACACATTATTAGGGTAAACATTTTTCCAACAAAGGTCCTCATTCCGAGTTGTTCGCTCGCTAGCTGCTTTTAGCAGCAATGCTAACGCTAGGCCGCCGCCCTCTGGGAGTGTATCTTAGCATAGCAGAAGTGCGAACGAAAGATTAGCAGAACTGCACAGGAAAAATGTTATGCCGTTTCTGAGTAGCTCCAGACCTACTCCTACCTTGCGATGACTGCAGTCTGTTTAGTTCCTGGTTTGACGTCATAAACACGCCCTGCGTTCGGCCAGCCACTCCCCCGTTTCTCCAGCCACTCCAGTGTTTTTACCTGGCACGCCTGCATTTTTTAGCACACTCCCTGAAAACCCAGAGTTGCCGCCCAGAAACACCCACTTCCTGTCAATCATACTACGAACACTCGAGCGACTGAAAAACGTCGCTCGAGCTTCTGTAAAACTGCAAACTTTTGTGTGAAAGTACTTAGCGCATGCGCGCTGCGTACCATGCGCATGCGCATAAATGCCGTTTTTTTCACCTGATCGCTACGCTGCGTACATCGGCATCGAGCGATCAACTCGGAATGAGGGCCAAAAGCCAATCAACTAAACAGTAAGTTTTTGCAGTGGCAGGAAACCCACACCCACACCGAGAGAACATGCAAACTCCACACAGATGGGCCAGGACTGGGATTTGAACTCATGACCTCAGTGCTGTGAGACAGTAATGCTAACCACCATACTACTGGTCTGCCCATGAATTGTGTTATACAGCATACAGCAGGGGCGGATCCAGAAGAAAATGATAGGGGGGCACCATGGAAGGGGCAAGTACATTTGCGTGCAGCTTCGGTGCATGTGAGGTGGCGCTTCTTATACAATGCCCGCAGTTGTAGCGCTCATTATGCAATGTCCACTGTACTGGTAGTGCCCCTTATATAGACCCCATAGTAGTGGTGCCCCTTTTGCAATGCCCGTATTGCCCCCAGTAGTAATGTTGCCTGTAGTAATGCCCCCAGTCATTATGCCCCCAGTGGTAATTCCCCTGCAGTTATGACCCCAGTAGTTTACTCCCCCCCTCCCCTTTAGTTTAGCCTCCCAGTGGTAATGCCCCCAGTAGTTTAGCCACCAGTAGTAATGCCCCCCTGTAGTTTGCCCCAGTGTAGTTTAACCCCTGTAGTTATGCACCCTTGTAGCTTAGCCTTCAGTAGTAATGCCCCCAGTAGTTTGGCCCCTGTAGTTAAGCCCCCAGTAGTTTGGCCCCCCTGTAGTTTAGCCCCCAAGTAGTAATGCCCCTGTAGTTAAGCCACCAGTAGTAATGCCCCTGTAGTTACGCCGCCAGTAGTTAGCACCTTTGTAGTTGGCCCCCAGTAATAGTCCACCAGTAGTTTGCCCTCAGTAGATGCCACCCAGTAATAATGTCCCCCAGCAGTTTGCCCCCAGTAGTAATGCCCCCTAGGAGTTTGCCCCCAATAGATGACCCCCCAGTAGTAATGCCCCCAGTAGATGCCCCCCCAGTAATAATGCCCCCAGTAGATGGCCCCCAGTAAAAATGTCCCCCAGTAGCTGCCCCCAATAGATGACCCCCCAGTAGTAATGCCCCCAGTAGATGCCCCCCAGTAATAATGCTCCCAGTAGCTGCCCCCAATAGATGACCCCCCAGTAATAATGCCCCCTACGAGTTTGCCCCAATAGATGACCCCCCAGTAGTAATGCCCCCAGTAGATGGCCCCCAGTAAAAATGTCCCCTAGTAGCTGCCCCCAATAGATGACCCCTCAGTAGTGATGCCCCCAGTAGATGCCCCCCAGTTATAATGCCCCCAGTAGTTTGCCCCCCCCAGTAGTAATGCCCCTTGTTGATGCCCCCCAGTAGTAATGTCCCCCATAGTTTGCCCCCAGTAGATGCCCCCGCTGCATTAAGGAAGAAAAAAACATACTTACCGAGCCCCGTTCCCGCTTCCAGGCCGCTGCAGTCCTCCTCCTCCCTGGGCGTTCGCTCCTCAGTCAGCACTATGAGAGAGACGTCATGACTGACGTCTCTCCCATAGCGCACGCCGCACAGTGACAGTGCCGGAAGCCGGAGCTCAGTACTGAGCTCCTGCCTCCGGCTGCTGCTGTGCAGGGAGACGGGCGCCCGCTGGTAACACAATCTAAGCGGGCGCCCGTCATCTCCCTGTGCGGCGCCGGGGGGGGGACGACAGAAGGCCACAAATGACAAGGGGGGCACGGGCCAGAGTGCCCCTCCCCCCCCAGGATCCGCCACTGGCATACAGTATGTAGTTTCAGGCACAAAAGCCACCTTTTAAAAGTGATTGGCCCTATAAATTAATAGGGTTAGAGTCAGAAATAACCCCTGCTGCCTACTGTTTTCATCAAGCATCATGACAGAGGTCCTAATTCAGACCTGTTCACTCGCTAGGGTTTTTTGCAGTCCTGCGTTCGTATAGTCTCCGCCCATAGGGGAGTGTATTTTCGCTTTGCAAGTGTGCAATCCCATGTGTGGCAGAGCTGTACAAACTGATCTTGTGCAGTCTCTGCGCAGCCCAGGACTTACTCAGCCGCTGCGATCACATCATCCTGTCCAGGACCGGAATGGATGTCAGGAACCCTCCCTGCAAACACATGGACACGCCTGCGTTTTTCCAACCACTCCCAGAAAACGGTCAGTTGACACCCACAAACGCCTTCTTCCTGTCAATCTACTTGCGAATGCCCGTGCGAATGGATCCTTCGCACAAAACCATCGCTGAGCGGCGATCCATTTTGTACCCATGCGACGCACCTGTGCATTGAGGTGCATACGCATGCGCAGTTTAGACCTGATCACAGGCTATACATAAACGCAGCCTAGCAATCAGGTCTGACTTAGGCCCAGAGTTTCCTGTTCTGTTGACACCATCATCAATTGTTACCAGAACACAAGTATTTAAAATTCCTTTATTCATGGAATAAGGAATTTTATTTTCTAATACAATATGTTTACAATAGTTTTACTGATTGTATAAATAAGTATCTCCGCAACACGGTATCTCACGGTATCGCGGCAACACGGTATCTTACAGTATCACCGCAACACGGTATCTCATGGTGTCTCCGGAACATGGTTTCTCACAGTATCACTGCAACACATTATCTCATGGTATCGTTGGAACGCGGATCTCGCGGTATCGCTGGTTCCTCTTGAACCACAATTTATTTATGTTTTTTATTTTGTTTACTGAACAAACTGAGGGTTGTCCCTCAGCTAAGAGCCTGAAGAAACTGTGTTGTGCGCACGCGCAACGGACGCATGAAAGTATCTCACTGGTGCAATCACCTCTGCCTCATTGACAGGCAGAGCCGGTCGCGGGGTGGGAAGGGTGTGTCAGCAGCGTTTGGGGGTGCGCAGTCCGGACAATGCGGGCCTGTCTGGACCGTTGCTGGGGCGAGCGGCTGCGTGACATCACATACTGCTGCTGCAACCCGAAACATGGTGGGTAGCTGCCTGCCACGGCAGCTAGGCTGCATACGCAGGGAGCTACTCGCCGAGTGCAAAAGCATCGCTACCGTGTGAGGCTTTCACACCTCTGCGCGGAGGGATAGGGCTTGACAAGCGGGACGGACTAGCCCTGTTCTGGGCGTCGCCCCGCATGTCAGAGACTGTGATCATAGATGTGCTATTTTTACTACATCTATGATCAGCTCTGAATTACCCCCTGTGGCAGGACAAGAGTAAGATCAAATCAAAGATGTACAGTATATAGAGGTAAATACTAGCAGTGCACATTTTATCAGTATGTAGAGCAGAGGTTCTCAAACTCGGTCCTCGGGGGCACACACAGTGCATGTTTTGCAGGTAACCCAGCAGGTGCACAGGTGTATTAATTACTCACTGACACATTTTAAAAGGTCCACAGGTGGAGCTAATTATTTCACTTGCGATTCTGTGAGGAGACCTGCAAAACATGCACTGTGTGGGGTCCTGAGGACCGAGTTTGAGAACCTCTGATGTAGAGGATGGGGGCGCAGGTGCAACAAACTGTTTTAGGACGGGGGTGGGGGGGGGGGGCAAGATATCATTTCATTTTAGCACCCCTAAATCGCTGAATATCGCCCCCTTAGTGGGAGCTGGACTTACCCGCCACACCACCTACCTGATGACAAAGAGATATATCTATATATGGTGGTCATTCCGAGT
The DNA here is from genome assembly GCF_028390025.1 of Pseudophryne corroboree. Lineage (NCBI taxonomy): Eukaryota > Metazoa > Chordata > Amphibia > Anura > Myobatrachidae > Pseudophryne > Pseudophryne corroboree. The sequence goes on along the minus strand of NC_086448.1, from coordinate 69,017,847 downwards.
TGATCGCTAGCTGCATTCGTTTGCTGTGCAGCGATGAGGCAAAAAATGGCACTTCTGCACATGCGTATGCGGTGCAATGCGCACGCGCAACGTACTTTCACAACAGCCAAAGTAGTTTCACGCAAGGTCTAGCAAGACATTTCAGTCGCACTGCTGGCCGCAGAGTGATTGACAGGAAAGGGGTGTTTCTGGGTGTCAACTGACCATTTTCAGGGAGTGATTGAGAAAATGCAGGCGTGCCTGGCAAAACGCAGGCGTGGCTGGCCGAACGCAGGGCGTGTTTGTGACGTCAAATCAGGAACTGAACAGTCTGAAGTCATCGCAAGCGCTGAGTAGGTCTGGAGCTGCTCTGAAACTGTACAAAATTATTTTGCAGCCGCTCTGCGAGCGAACAACTCGGAATGCTGTGCATGGAGGGTAGGTTGGGGTGGTCGAGGGGTACCACGAGGGGTGGGGTGGGGCAAAGCGGAAGCTGAGGGGAAAGTGGGTAATACTGTAACATAAGAAGTGGGAGATGAGAAGGGCACAGAGCTGGTCCCAGAAGAGGGTCCATGTTGAGGGTGTGTCTCCATCGCGTGGAAGAAGGGTCTTATCTGCAGCTAAACATAGTTAAACATAGTCAGTGAGGTTGAAAAAAAAATAGTAGTCCATCAAGTTCAACCTGAATTATATTGCATTCTACTGTTGGAAAAGCCCTCTGGACAACTCAGGGGAAAGTGATCTGTGATCTGGACAACTCAGGGGAAAGTGATCTGTGTTGTTCTGTGATCTGAAGGAAGACCCTTTTCTTCAGGAGTTGGTTTAGAAGCAGATGGCTCCTATTTAAATATTTATCTGTCTCTGTAGTGGCTTTCTTACTGTCACACAATTAGTGTGACAATCATCAATCACCCAAATCTAACTCTCTTTGCACGTTACCGTATATCTGCCCCACCTGCAGTGCACATGGGCCCTCATTCCGAGTTGTTCGCTCGGTAAATTTCATCGCATCGCAGCGATTTTCCGCTTAGTGCGCATGCGCAATGTCCGCACTGCGACTGCGCCAAGTAAATTTGCTATGAAGATAGGATTTTTACTCACGGCTTTTTCTTCGCTCCGGCGATCGTAATGTGATTGACAGGAAATGGGTGTTACTGGGCGGAAACAGGCCGTTTTATGGGCGTGTGGGAAAAAACGCTACCGTTTCCGGGAAAAACGCAGGAGTGGCCGGAGGAACGGGGGAGTGTCTGGGCGAACGCTGGGTGTGATTGTGACGTCAAACCAGGAACGACAAGCACTGAACTGATCGCAGATGCCGAGTAAGTCTGAAGCTACTCTGAAACTGCTACGAGGTGTGTAATCGCAATATTGCGAATACATCGTTCGCAATTTTACTATGCTAAGATTCACTCCCAGTAGGCGGCGGCTTAGCGTGTGCAATACTGCTAAAATCGCCTTGCGAGCGAACAACTCGGAATGAGGGCCTTGGGCCCTCATTCCGAGTCGTTCGCTCGGTATTTTTCATCGCATCGCAGTGAAATTCCGCTTAGTACGCATGCGCAATATTCGCACTGCGACTGCGCCAAGTAATTTTACAATGGAGATAGTATTTTTACTCACTGCTTTTTCATCGCTCCGGCGATCGTAGTGTGATTGACAGGAAATGGGTGTTACTGGGCGGAAACAGGCCGTTTTATGGGCGTGCGGGAAAAAACGCTACCGTTTCTGGAAAAAACGCAGGAGTGGCCGGGGAAACGGAGGAGTGTCTGGGCGAACGCTGGGTGTGTTTGTGACGTCAAACCAGGAACGACAAGCACTGAACTGATCGCAGATGCCGAGTAAGTGTGGAGCTACTCTGAAACTGCTAAGTAGTTTGTAATCGCAATATTGCGAATACATCGTTCGCAATTTTAAGATGCTAAGATACACTCCCAGTAGGCGGCGGCTTAGCGTGAGCAACTCTGCTAAAATCGCCTTGCGACCGATCAACTCGGAATGAGGGCCATGGTTTTGCCCATTAGAGAAAAAGTTTGCTGCTGCAATCAAGTCTGAATTAGGCCCTTAGTGCTCAGAGTCTACTGCTCTGCAGGCTAGAGAGGAGGGCGTCTGGATGGAGACTGCACACGGGCCTCCTCCTATCTTAATGCGCCCCTTCAGAGCTGGCCCTAACCAATATGATGCCCTAGGCAAGATTTTGGCTGGTGTCTCCTAGCACCGTCACCAGTTCGCCTCTGACCCTGCACCCCTTTCCCATCACCTCACTCATAGCAGTCCTCATTTTGGTGTTCCAACTTCCTACCCCCTATATTTTAAATAGGAAGAGTGCACATATTCGGCGCACAGCCCAAAAATGGTAGTGTTCTTGCTGGGAAGGTGCATGGCCACACAACAGTACCCCAAATACAAATTACGCCACACAGTAGTGCCCTTTCTTTAAGTTACGTCACACAGTAGAGCACCTTGGCCCTCATTCCGAGTCGTTCGCTCGGTAATTTTCTTCGCATCGCAGTGAAATTCCGCTTAGTACGCATGCGCAATATTCGCACTGCGACTGCGCCAAGTAATTTTACAATGAAGATAGTATTTTTACTCACGGCTTTTTCTTCGCTCTGGCGAACGTAGTGTGATTGACAGGAAATGGGTGTTACTGGGCGGAAACACGGCGTTTTCGGGGCGTGTGGATAAAAACGCTACCGTTTCCGGAAAAAACGCAGGAGTGGCCGGAGAAACGGGGGAGTGTCTGGGCGAACGCTGGGTGTGTTTATGACGTCAAACCAGGAACGACAAGCACTGAACTGATCGCAGATACCGAGTAAGTCTGAAGCTACTCTGAAACTGCTAAGTAGTTTGTAATCGCAATATTGCGAATACATCGGTCGCAATTTTAAGAAGCTAAGATACACTCCCAGTAGGCGTAGGCTTAGCGTGAGCAACTCTGCTAAATTCGCCTTGCGAGCGATCAACTCGGAATGAGGGCCCTTATACACATAATGCCACACATTGGCAATGCATTTATACACATAGGGGGTCATTCCGAGTTGTTCGCTCGCAAGTGAATTTTAGCAGATTTGCTCATGCTAAGCCGCCGCCTACTGGGAGTGAATCTTAGCATCTTAAAATTGCGAACGATGTATTCGCAATATTGCGATTACACACCTCGTAGCAGTTTCTGAGTTGCTTCAGACTTACTCGGCATCTGCGATCATTTCACTGCTTGTCGTTCCTGGTTTGACGTCACAAACACACCCAGCGTTCGCCCAGACACTCCCCCGTTTCTCCAGCCACTCCTGCGTTTTTTCCAGAAACGGTAGCGTTTTTTCCCACACGCCCATAAAACGGCCTGTTTCCGCCCAGTAACACCCATTTCCTGTCAATCACATTACGATCGCCAGAACGATGAAAATGCCGTGAGTAAAATTCCTAAGTGCATAGCAAATTTACTTGGCGCAGTCGCAGTGCGGACATTGCGCATGCGCATTAAGCGGAAAATCGCTGCGATGCGAAGATTTTTACCGAGCGAACAACTCGGAATGACCCCCATAATACAACACAGTAATGCCCTTTACACATTATGCCAACCTTTATTAATGCCCTTATACACATAATGTCCCTTACACATATACTGCACATTATTAATGCCCTTATGCACATAGTGACACACATAAGGGGGGTAATTCTGAGTTGATCGCAGCAGGATTTTTGTTAGCAGTTTGGCAAAACCATGTGCACTGCAGGGGAGGCAGATTTAACATGTGCAGACAGAGTTAGATTTTGGTGTGGTGTGTTTAATCTGCAATCTAAATTGCAGTGTAAAAATAAAGCAGCCAGTATTTACCCTGCACAGAAACAAAATAACCCACCCACATCTAACTCTTTCTGCACATGTTATATCTGCCTCCCCTGCAGTGCACATGGTTTTGCCCAACTGCTAACAAAAATCCTGCTGCAATCAACTCAGAATTACCCCCAATGTCCCTTTCACATATGCCGCACATTATTAGTGCACATATACACATAATGACACACATAGTGCCCCTTACACATTTTCTGAACACTACTGCACAACCAACCCACCCGCACACAGTACTCACATGGATGCTAACACTGTGATCTCTGCCTCTGCTTGGATACAAATGTGTCCTCATACATCTTGCCTCAATGCGCCATGCAGCAGGAGATGCCTGACCAGAGTCAGCTGGCAGCTAACGTTGGGCGCCTTTTTTTAATGAAAATGCGTCTTATTTGCATTACTATGTGGCTAGGATGCACAAGCAGCTTCTGCAGATTAAAATAAATGATATCCTGAATGCCTATATTCTGTGTGCGACTGTGGCTGTATCTGCATACGAAATGTTATGTTACAGTGATTTCCAGGAATACATTGTAACATAGCATTTCGTATGCAGATACAGCCGCAGTCACACACAGAATATAAGCATGCTGCATATCATTTTAATCAGCAGAAGCTGCTTGTGCCCCTATGCATACCAAATGCCCTAGGCATACCAAATGCCCTAGGCATGTGCCTAGTTTGCCTATGCCTAGGGTCGGCTCTGCGCCCCTTGTAGCTATGATATGGACATTTCTGGGTGTCAATTGGGTGGTTACCATGCAGACGCACTGCACAGATTCTCCTCATGGTACTGTCATGGGTGTGTAGCCCAACCTTCTTTTTTGTGTCAGGCGTGCAGATGTAAATGGAATTCTCACAGGCATCGTGGATGGGTGTACAATAAGCACCGATACTGATGATGACATTTGCAGCTGAGACGGACAAACAGTGGACGATGAGATCACGCGCATGAATACAGACGCATACTCACATAAACAGCCGACTACACACATTAGCATAAGGTAGTACAGCTGGCTACCACGGGCGTCATCACTTGCGCCCAGCCCATTAAAAGGCAGGTAAGACATTGCTTCTTTTCACAGTGCAAGCAACAAGAGGCACCACTGCACTTTGACCCTAACACACTGCGCAGTGCCAAGTGGATAATTTCATTGGCCCCTTTAAATTATTTGCTATAATATTTAGCATAGGAAATGAGTGTTTGCTATAGGGTGACATGTACCGGCGTGGATGCATCCGTAGGAATAATGAAGCGGCCAGAACAGCGATCTGTCTTATACGTGTCACTAGCAGAATCAGTATTCTAATAATGTGCTGTCCTTGACAAGTCCTGAAAAATTATCATTGTAGGAGATTGGAAATGAACATGTTTTCTGTGTATGATTGACTTGTCTGAAAGCTAGGGCCATTATGTGTAATAGCAATCAAGTGCTGTGCCCTGGCAGAGAGACTGTACTTACATAAAACAAGGGTCCAAGGACTGGCTGTGAGGATATTATCCAAGTCATAAGAATAAGTTCTACAGTAAGTCATTATGTATTATTGGAAGAGGCAGGGACACTTCTTACCCCTGTACTTCCCCATGCGGAGAAAAAGTACCACCTTTAAGTGTCGCCTTTTAATCTTCCTGTACGTATAAATCCAAGTACAACTTTTCTGTATGCTAGCGACAGTATACCCCAATGGGGGAGATTCAATTAACTGCTAGGTTCTGTCAGAAACCTGATGCACTAATACAAATCAGGTTATCTGAGCAAGAAAACTTCACTTGTTTCTGATCTCACCCCACAGAGGTGCAAGCTGAAATCAAGAATGGTTTCTCTCCCTGTAATTTCATGGATGGCATGGATTAGATCAGTAGCTGGAGGGAATGCTGATCCTTGTAGTACCATATTGGAGGATACTGGGAAGCCCCCATGTGAGTTGGCTCTCAGTTTAGAAACACTTAAATGTATGTCCTAAAATGCGGCTCTATTATGTAGTGTAGGACCACCGGAGCACTGGCGCCTTGACACTTATGATATACTAGCTGAATACCCGTGCTTCGCTATGGAATGAGGATGTAAATTAGTATTATAGTTGTTCGTTAATTGACGTTGGTTGGAGATCTAGTATATCGGAATATCTTGCTTCCCTGACCCACTTTGTGTAGTGACCGGACCACTTTTTGGTCTTCCAAGGGACCCAGCTCTTCCCACTATACAACTCTCAGTCTGTGGCTTTTTGCTGCCTCCATTCCCCTCTGCTCCTCATGTCAGTGCAGTGCCCCTGTGAAATGATCGATTTATTTACATGTACATTTCTTTTATAGCGCAGTACATTATGCATCTCCTGATATACTCTGTGCTGCTGGGGGACCCTGCAACGTCCACTATATAACTCTCAGTGTGTGGGTTCGTGCTACCTCCATTCCCCTTCTGACATGTCATTGCCCTGTGACATGCAGCCCTGTCCTGCCTGACATATCATGCATCTCCTAATATACTCTGTGCTGCTGGGGACCCTGCTCCTTCCACTATATAACTCTCAGTGAGTCGCTTCCTGCTACCTCCATTCCCCTCCTCACATCATGTCACTGCCACAGTCACACGAAGCCCTGTCATCACTGACATATTATGCAGGTCCTGATATAGTCTGTGCTGCTGGCCCACCCTAGGTGTGCTAGGGGTGTGTTACCCCCACATTGTTTGTTCCCAGATTGTAAGTCATATGTGTACCAAGTTTGGTGTAAATTGCACCAGGCATTCCAGAGTTATGCTGTCTGCTGAAATACTCTGTGCTGCTGCCTCACCCCTAGGGGTGCTAAGGGTGTCTTAACCGCACAGTGTTTGTTTCCCGATTGTAAGTCATATGTGTAGCAAGTTTGGTGTAAATTGGTCCAGGCATTCCGCAGTTATCCTATCTCCTGAAATACTATGTGCTGCTGTCCAACCCTTAGGGGTGTCTTACACCGACGGGTCATTCGATGGTAACAAACATTACATTTTGACTAAACAGATCATGTGAAATATATATGAGCATGTGTGAATATTTTGTGGAAAGTAAATGTTGTTTGTGTGGTACAGGATATGCTTTAATTTTGATGCAAAGCTTGGCATCTTGTCATTGTTAGATGCTTTTAGAGAGAGGATTAAAAACTGGTAACAAACGTTAGATGTCCCTGTTTTCATGGAATGACCCCCGCAGTGTTTGTTCCCAGACTGTAAGTCATATGTGTACCAAGTTTGGTGCAAATTGCTCCAGGCATTCCAGAGTTATGCTGTCTACTGAAATACTCTGTGCTGCTGCCACACCCCTAGGGATGCTAGGGGTGTCTTACACCTACACTGTTTGTTCCCAGATTGTAAATCATACTATCAACTCCAAGTGTGGTGTAAATTGGTCCAGGCATTCTGGAGTTATGCTGTCTCCTGATATACTCTGTGCTGCTGTCCCATCCCTAGGGGTGCTAGGTGTGTCTTACCCCAAAGTGTTTGTTCCCAGAATGTAAGTCATATGTGTACCAAGTTTGGTGTAAATAGCTCAAACCATTCCAGAGTTATGTTGTCTGCTGAAATACTCTGTGCTGCTGCTTCAACCCTAGGGGTGCTAGGGGTGTGTTACCCCCACAGTGTTTGTTCCCAGATTGTAAGTCATATGTGTACCAAGTTTTGTGTAAATTGCTGGAGGCATTCCGGAGTTATGCTGGAACATACATATACACATACATACATACATACATACATACATACATACATACATACATATATACATACATACACACATCGATTTTTGGTGATTTCCGTGGATGGACAGTGACATTTGTAAAAACCGGTTCTTAGCAAGCACCTGGGACCTAAGGAGAAGCTACCTGCCAAGTTTGAAAATTGTAGGCCTTGTGGTTTAAGAGATTTCGTGATGAGTCAATCAGTGAGTCAATCTCCTTTTTTGCCTTTTATATATATAGATTTCCAAATGTACAGGATGTAACGGTTGCAAATGTATGTAACTGAGATCTCTGCATTATGTTATCATTTAGGTTGCAGGTCTCTTTTTGATGACCCAGTGCAGTGTGCTGGAGGAATTCTGTGTTGGTTTTTTCTCGTCTAGATTGATCTATCCCTTACGCACCTACAGTATGATGGGCCAATAAGTTGATTATGAGCAACTTCCATTAGGTGTATCAGTGATTCAAGGCATTAGAATGGCCCCTTTAGCAAATGATCAAAGCCTTTCTAAATTATGTCCACTGTGCAATCAGGCTTCGTACCACAGCCCAGAGATACATAGCTACTTTGCTGGTAATTTAATAAAAAGTAAAAAAAAAGTCTGTCACCATAGATGTACTTAGATGTGATTTGTTAAATATAATTTAACCAACTTTTCAAATATTACATTCCAAATTACTAGTGGTCTCGAGAGATTGCATTAAACAATTGAAACCCACATTCTGTAAGTATAGTCCATAGCTCAGTTCTTAACGCTTCAAACACAGTCAGCTGGGAACCACTTTACTTATAATGTAGCAGCCTCAGTGGGAAAGGGAGAGTAGATCATTTGATATGTTTCTGTCGGCCAGTCCACCGCCATTGGAAATGAGGAAATTCCCTTTAGTATAAAGAAAAATTAAAGTGCCATTTTAAGACATATTAAACCTACGTTTTCCTGTATCTATTTGTTGTGTCTCTGAATCTAATATGGAACATGTAACAATTTATTGCATTAAAAGCACAGTAGCTGTATGACTGTCCATATACATTGTTATTACTACATATACAGTATTATGCTGTAAACACACCTACATTAAAATGTATTATTGTTTATATATACTTTAGTTGTAGTTAGTAGGGATTATTTTAGCCCAAATGTTTTCAAGCTATTTTTAATTCAAAATATATATATTTTTTTGGTCATCTATGGATGATATTCATAGGACCGCTAAATCTTCAATGGAAGTTGCTTTATATAGGAGAATTCATAATATTTACATTAGAGATGAGCGGGTTCGGTTCCTCGGGATTCGAACCCCCCCGAACTTCACCCATTTTACACGGTTCCGAGGCAGCCTCGGATCTTCCCGCCTTGCTTGGTTAACCAGAACGCACCCGAAACGTCATCATCCCGCTGTCGGATTCTCGCGAGATTCGTATTCTATATAAGGAGCCGCGCGTCGCCGCCATTTTCACTCGTGCTTTGGAGATTGAACGGAGAGGATGTGGCAGCGTTCTCTCCCTGAAAAGCTCCGTAATCTGTGCTCAGTGTGCTGCAAATATCTGTGCTCAGTGTGCTGTAAATAAACTGTGCTCAGTGTGCTGAAAATATCTACGTTCTCTGCCTGAAAACGCTCCATATCTGTGCTCAGTGTGCTGCAAATATCTGATCAGTGTGCTGCATTGTGGGGACTGGGGACCACCAGCATATAATATATACTTTTCTATAGCTTCTATACTGCTTGTCAGGACACACATGGGTCACAGTTACACCGCTCTGTCTGTACTGATATATACAATAATATATATACTTTTCTATAGCTTCTATACTGCTTGTCCGGACACATATGTCACAGTTACACCGCTCTGTACTGATATACAGTAATATTATATATACTTTTCTATAGCTTCTATACTGCTTGTCAGGACACACATGTGTCACAGTTACACCGCTCTGTACTACTACTGATATACAGTAATATATATCATTTTCTATAGCTTCTATACTGCTTGTCAGGACACATGTGTCACAGTTACACCACTCTGTACTACTACTGATATACAGTAATATATATACTTTTCTATAGCTTCTATACTGCTTGTCAGGACACATGTGTCACAGTTACACCACTCTGTACTACTACTGATATACAGTAATATATATACTTTTCTATAGCTTCTATACTGCTTGTCAGGACACATGTGTCACAGTTACACCACTCTGTACTACTACTGATATACAGTAATATATATACTTTTCTATAGCTTCTATACTGCTTGTCAGGACACATGGGTCACAGTTACACCGCTCTGTCTGTACTGATATATACAATAATATATAAAATTTCTTATTTTCTATAGCTTCTATACTGCTTGTCAGGACACGTGTTACAGTTACACCGCTCTGTCTGTACTGATATATACAATAATATATATACTTTTCTATAGCTTCTAGTATTACAGTGCAGCATTTTGGTGACTAACAGTATATAGTTGTACAGTAGGCCATTGCTGTATCTTGCAGCTCTGTGTCACTGCAAGTATCCATCCATTCCATTTACTTCCAGTGATTTGGACCAATAATACCATTGATTAGAACGAATAATTCCAGTGATTTTATCATTTTCTTCCAGTGATTTGGACCAATAATACCATTGATTAGAACGAATAATTCCAGTGATTTTATCATTTTCTTCCAGTGATTTGGACCAATAATACCCTTGATTAGAACGAATAATTCCTGTGATATTGAAGTGTTTGTGTCGCTTAGCTTAGCCGTCCAGCGACCACAGTGCACCTCTTTTTCTCTTTTCTTTGCATCATGTGCTGTTTGGGGCCAATTTTTTTAAGTGCCATCCTGTCTGACACTGCAGTGCCACTCCTAGATGGGCCAGGTGTTTGTGCCACTTTGCTTAGTCATCCAGCGACCTTGGTGCAAATTTTAGGACTAAAAATAGTATTGTGAGGTGTGAGGTGTTCAGAATAGACTGGAAATGAGTGGAAATTGTGGTTATTGAGGTTAATAATACTATAGGATCAAAATGACCCCCAAATTCTATGATTTAAGCTGTTTTTGAGGGTTTTTTGGAAAAAAAACATCCAAATCCAAAACACACCCGAATCCGACAAAAAATTTTCAGGGAGGTTTTGCCAAAACGCATCCGAATCCAAAACACGGCTGCGGAACCGAATCCAAAATCAAAACACAAAACCCGAAAAATGTCCGGCTCACATCTCTAATTTACATACAGTATATTGAGAGTACATGGTATTATTAAACAGTGTGGCGGCACATCACTCACGCAGTTGGCACTTAGGGGGTAATTCAGATCTGATCGATGCTGTACGTTTTCGAACAGCGGGTGATCAGGGCCAAACTGCATGCACCACAATGCGCAGGCGCGTCGGGCAGCTACAACGGGCATCGTCGATCAGCGGCGGGATGGTGCGAAGTATAAATTCGCACGGGCGCATGCAAAATGATTAACATGAAGAGGTCGTTTGGGGGTGGCAACTGACCGTTTACAGGGAGTGTCCGGAAAAACGCAGGCGTGTTCAAGCATTTTGAGGGAGGGTGTCTGACGTCAGCTCCGGCCCCGATCAGCAGGATTCAATCACACTGGAAGAGTAAGTCCTGGGCTGCACAGAGACTGCACAAACTGATTCTTAGCAGCTCTGCTAACACATAGGAACGCACACTTGCACGGCGAAAATACACTCCCCCTGTAGGCGGATCACAGGACAGAAAAAAACACAGCCCAGCGATCAGATCTGAATCAGGCCCTTAGCCCAATGGCGTAACTACCACCCCTGCAGCCACTGCAGAGGCTTGGAGGCACAGGGCTGCGGGACGTCGCCATTGATTTAGTGCAGATTGACATGCGGAACAGCCGTCCGCATGTCAATCTGCTAAATGTCCCTCCCAAAATGGCTGCCGTCATAGAGGAGACAGATGCTAGAGGTCATACTTGACCTCTAGCATCATAGTGTTTCTGTACTATGGGTGGCAGTGTCAGCCCCTCACTGGTTATGGGACGACTGTGAGGCCAGCAGCAGTGTACAGATCCCAGGCAGTGCTCACCTGTCCCGGGGTCCTGGCTTGAGTAAAGTCCGGGAGGCCAGTATGGCAGCCAGAGCAGGGAAGGGCACAGAGGGAGGTGAGCAGCAGAGCACAACCCATGTAGACGGCGCAGTGCAGCAGCAGGACAGTGAGCCGCAGCTCTCCCCCAGGGGCCTCGCCGCCCTGCCCGGAATCCTGCTGCTCCAAGTGTAGTAGTGACAGCAGAAGCAGCCCAAAGATGTTGGCCAGCATGAGGCGAGAGGACGGAGACTGGGGGAAGCGGGGTGCTTGGCTCTGATCCCCACTGCTCGGGGAGCACCGGCTCCATGTTGCCTTCTTAGCAGTGTGGCCCAAGGATGAGCTTCGTGCACAGGGGAAGGATGCCCAGGTCTCCCCTCCTCCTGCAGATGGCATGATTCACCAAGCCGGGCTCCATGTCACTGCTCAGCTCCTCTGCCCTGCCGGCTATGCCATGGCTCCCATTCACATTCATAGCGCTCTAAATGCTGGGAAGTGGTGCCGCCCGGGAGCTCATAACGCTGGCGGCTGCGGCACCCTGGCACTGAGCATGAAAACCCTTTGGCAACGAGCATTACACACCCCTAGCAACAAACATTACCCCCTGGTAACAAGCATGACACCCAGCTCATGAAATCCCTGGCAACAAGCATTACCCCTTCAGTCATGTTGTCTTCATTATGGTTAGGTTGAGATCTTAAATCCACCCGATTTCTTCTTACTTCCGTTCCATGCTCTGTATAGTATAAGATCTTGCTGCTACTTGTGCTTGCACAATACCTTTCTGCACCCAAATACCTTTCTCGTGATCTCTGAGACGGACTTGGTCACCCGATTTTAGATCAGATAAGCTTTTTGTTCGTCTGTCATGGAACAGTTTCTGTTTCGCCTGTTGACGTTCCTTACTCAGTCTGACCAACGCTGAGTTATGTGTATTAAGCAGTTCATCATGTATCGGGAGATTTGCTCTAATCCTCCTTCCCATCAGCATTTGTGCAGAGAAAGTCCATTCTGTAAAGGTGTACTGCGGTAGATTAAAAGACTTTTGTAGAAATCTTCTTTACCTTCTTGAGCTTTTTTCATGAGACTCTTTACAGTTTTTACTGAACTTTCCACCAACCTATTTGAGCGTGGATAGTGGGGACTTGACGTAGTATGGACAAATTCCCACTCATCAGCAAATTGTCTAAATTCAGCACTGGAAAACTAAGGACCATTGTCAGTGAACACTTCCATAGAAACACCATGCCTTGCAAAGATTGACTTCATGCAATTGATTACGGCTTTACTAGTAGTTGTATGTAGTGTCTTCACCTCAGGGTAGTTAGAGTAATAATCAGTCACGACAATGTACGTTTTCCCATTACAATCAAACAAATCTGCGCCAACTTTCTGGTACGGTCTCTCTGGCACTGCGTGAGAACTCAGTGGCTTGACTTGTTGTTTCGGTCTATACATAAGACATAATTCACATGTAGCTGTAGTCTGTGCTATGTCTTGGTTCATTCTTGGTCAATACATAACTTCACGCGCTCTCCGCTTACATTTTTCTTCTCCTAAGTGGCCTTCATGTATCTTGCACAGCATAGTTTTTCTTAGTCGTGCAGGTATGACAAACCTATTGCCTTTGTAAATAATATAGACAACTGTAAGGTCACTGCGGTACATCCAATAATCATGGATAGACAGCGGGCACGCATGTTTTTCTGCTGGCCAACCTTTCAGAATGATATCTTTCAACACTTTCATTGTGTCATCTGTCTCAGTTTCTTTCCTAATCTGTTCTTGTCTTGCAAGAGACACTGGTAGAGAAGCTACGATCAAATTAACATAGGCTTCTATCTCTTCATCCATCAGACTTTTGGAACCTTCACTTTTGTCCACAGCACGAGAAAGTGTATCAGCAATGTACATGTATTTGCCGGGACAGTACAGCAAGTGTACATCATATTTCTGTAGTCTGATAAGCATTCGTTGAATTCTCATGGGACAGTCATGTAATGATTTAGTCATGATAGCTATCAATGGCTTGTGGTCAGTTTCCACTGTAAATGTTTGACCATACACAAACTGATGAAATCGCTCACATGCATATGTGATCGCTAGAAGTTCTTTTTCTATCTGAGCATACCTTGTTTCAGCACTTGTCAGTGCTCTTGATGCATAGATTACTGGTTGGCATGTATCCTCATGTTCTTGTAACAGCACTGAGCCTAGGCCAAATTGCGAAGCATCTGCTGAAATTCTTATTCTTTTCGCAGGATCAAAGAATTTTAGCACTGGTTGCTCTGTAATGATCTGTTTCAAGTTTTGCCAAATTTCTTCTTGTTCATGTGACCACATCCACTCGTTATCTTTGTCCAACAACCATCTAAGAGAGGCTGTTCGTTCAGAGAGTTGAGAAATAAACTTTCCTAAGTAAGTAATCATTCCTAGGAATCTTCTGATGTCGTCTTTGTTGTTAGGATGTTCCATGTTCACTATGGCTGATATTTTCCCTGGGTCTGGTTTTACACCTTGCTCCGAGACCACGTCGCCCATAAAGGTAAGTGTATTCACACCAAATTCACATGTGTCCTTGTTTAGCTTTAGATTCACTTTCTTGACAAGTTCCATTACTTGTCTCAATCTAGAATCATGTTCTTCCTTTGTAGATCCCCAGACAATGATGTCATCCATCATTGTTTCAACACCTGGAATATGTTCAAAAATCATGTGTATCTTTTTGTGATATACTTCTGGAGCAGACAATATTCCATATGATAGTCGAAGAAATCTGTATCGACCTTCTGGTGTATTAAATGTACAAAGCTTTGAGCTGGCCTCATCTAGCTTCATTTTCCAGAATCCTGAAGATGCATCCAATTTACTGAACCATTTTGCTCCCGCAAATTGCGACATGATTTCATCTCTGGTTGGTAGTTTGAAATGTTCTCGTTTAATAGCTTTGTTTAAATCTCTGGGGTCTAGACATATTCGGAGTTGTCCATTTTTCTTTTCAACAATTACTAAGGAGCTTACCCATTCAGTAGGCTCATTAACTTTCTGTATCACACCCAAGGCTTCCATGCGATTTAACTCTTGTTTCAGTTTTTCTCTCAGCGCAAACGGCACTTTTCTACAGGGGTGTATCACTGAAGAAACTTGCGTGTCTATATTTATTTTATGCTCTCCTGGCAAACAACCTAGACCATCAAACAAGTCTCTGTATTCTGTAAACAACGATTTGCAGTCATCTTCTACTTGTGATGTCACCATAAAAACTTTCTTTAGCAAGCTTAGTTTCTCACAGGAACTTAATCCTAGAATCGGTTGCACATTTTTATCCACAATCAGTAGAGATGTTTTAAACTGTTGTCCCTTATATTTCAGTGTCACTAAGCATGTACCTTTCACAGGAATTTCCTCCCCAGTGTACCCTGTAACTTTCACTTTGGCTGGGTGAATTTTAGGTTTAACTCTAAAAGTCTTATAGTCTTGAAATGATATTAAATTCACCTGTGCACCAGTATCAAGCTTAAAGGGAATGACAATCTCGTTCACAGTTAAAGGGACAATCCATTCTTTCTTATCTGCACTGCAAAGTTCAATGCAATCCACAAAGAATTAATCTGTTTGTTTAACAGCATGCACTTTGGTTGTTTTACTTTTAATTTTACAGCATTCGGCAAAGTGATTAAGTCTACCACATTTCATGCAGGTTTTACCATAAGCCGGGCACATTTTAGGATTGTGAGCATTTCCACATCTACTACACATTTCCTTATTAGACTGTGGCTTAGACAGCTTCATTCTTGAGAATGGAGGTTTGCATGGCTCTGTTTTCTGCACTACATGCACATCAGCTTCCTTGTGTAACTTTTTGGCTTGAAATCTAGTTATTTCTGCAGATCTACACATAGTCACTGCCTTTTCTAGTGTTAGGTCTTGCTCTCTCAGCAGTCTCTCTCTGAGTCCATTATCAGGTATTCCACAGACAATACTATCTCTAATCAGTGAATCCTTTAAATCACCAAACTCACAGGTTTTACTGAGTGATTACAGCTCTGTAACATACTGATCAAATCCATCTACAGACTTCTGATCACATGTGAAAAACTTATATCTTTCATATGTCACATTTTTCCTTGGCACAAAGTAATCTTCAAACTTTTGCATTATAGAAGATAGCACCATATTCTGCCCCTCAGAAAACTGAAAACTATTATAAATGTCAAGCACATCCTCTCCTATCACATGGAGGAAAATGGATGCCTTTGTTTTGTCAGCCTCTGTATCAGCTCCACATGCAGCAAGATATATATTAAACCTTTGCTTAAATCTTTTCCAGTTTTCAGACAAGTTACCAGACATCAGCATGCCGGTTGGAGGAGCTAGTTTATCCATGGTTACTCACTGTCTGAAGATAGGAGCACATGGCAGGTTGCAGACACAGAGTATCCCAGCCACAGACTTCTGCAGGATTCTGTCACACTCTGAGAGCACTAGCAGTCCAAGTTAAACTTCTTCTGACACCATGTTTTGTTCATACATGTGTAAATCCAGTCATCAGGACACAGAGACATGTGAGTTCACTGCTGTGCTGTATATTCCCTCCAACTCCAGGCACACTGCACACTAGACCACCCACTTCCCAGCATCCCCCTGGTCCCAGGGATCATCACTAAAGATTCAGGCTTACGCCTATTAGTAAGGGAGTGTCTACAAATATTAATACACTAACATCACATCCTGTGCTGGGGGCAGCCATGTTGGAGACCAGAGTATTACCAATGAAGTTCCCAATCTTTGTCCAGCCAATCCTGCATGTTCTCCTCTTACAAAATGGGGCTGGCTCAGAGGGAGAGTGCCAGTGCTTCAAGTTACGTCCTTGTGAAAGGTTCTCCAGCTCTGTGCTCCCAAGTTACTTCTGGTTCCCTGGTCCTGTTTGCTCTCATCTATCGGTTACCTAAACGCTGCTGCAGTCCTGCTGTCTAAGTCCATTGCCACTTGTGGAAGAGCTCACTGGGTCCCAGGTCGTAGAGGAGCTCCAGGTGCTAACGGCGGTTCCCGCAGACGTCTTCATTTCTTCAAAGTCCAAGTTCTTCAGCCTCGTCTTTCAATCACAAACCACAGTCTTCATTTCTTCAAAGTCCAAGTTTTTCAGGCTCATTTTTCAATCACAAACCACATCTTCATTTCTTCAAAGTCCAAGTTTTTCAGGCTCATCGTTCAATCACAAACCATGTCTTCATTTCTTCAAAGTCCAAGTTTTTCAGGCTCATCTTTCAATCACAAACCACGTCTTCATTTCTTCAAAGTCCAAGTACTTCAGCCTCGTCTTTTAATCATAAAACACAGTCTTCAGTTCTTCTTTACCGGAGTTCTTCAGCTTCATTCTTCAAGTCATTTAACCATAGACTCTAATTCTTCCAGTTTCTTCTATTTCTCCAATATTCGTGTACAGCCTGATTATTCATTAAAACTACAGTTATCTTCCTACGAAGTCCTCCTTTTTTTTATGCCCTCTGGCCAATGTTAACACTTAGTTTGGCTTCCACCCCATGAGGAGGAATTACATTCAGCCACCTTGTTTACTCTCCTCAGAGGTAGCTGTCCCTTCAGCCAAAACTCGGTTGTCGGAACCCCAACTTACGCCGGGCGTGACACCCAGCACATGAAACCGCTGGCAACAAGCATAACGCCCAACGCATAAAACCCCTGGCAATGAGCATGACACCCTGAGCATGAAAACCCCTGGCACCGTGCATAGAACCAAGAGCATGAAACCCCTGGCAACGAGCAGGTAATTTAAAAGGAATTAGAAGCCTTACTGTAGGACTTAATGTGTAGTGGGTATTGCGGTGTGTGGCATAATGTATAATGGACATTGCGGTGTGTGGCATAAGGTATAACGGGCATTGCGGTGTGTGTCATGTGTCACAGGCATTACGGTGTGTGGTATACTATATCACGGGCATTGCGGTATGTGGTATTATGTCTCATGGGTATTGCAGTGTGTGGCATAATGTATAAAGGGCATTGCGGTGTGTGTCATGTGTCACAGGCATAACGGTGTGTGGTATACTATATCACGGGCATTGTGGTATGTGGTATTATGTCTCAAGGGTATTGCAGTGTGTGGCATAATGTATAATGGGCATTGCGGTGTGTGTCATGTGTCACAGGCATTACGGTGTGTGGTATACTATATCACGGGCATTGTGGTATGTAGTATTATGTCTCAGGGGTATTGCGGTGTGTGTCATAATGTGTCACAGGCATGACAGTGTGTAGTGTGCTGTATCACAGGCACTGTATGTGCTATAATGTCTCAGGGGTGTTGTAGTGTGCAGCAAAATGTATAACAGGCATTGCGATGTGTAGCATAATGTGTCAGGGGCATCACGGTGTGTGGCATGTTGTGGCATTATGGTGTGTGGCATAATGTTTAAGGGCCACTGCAGTATGTGGCATTTTGTATACTGTGCATTACTATAAGGAAGAAAAATGACAAATAATGTAATGGGCATGAATCAGGATTATTTTTTTTCTGTGGTGCCAACGTCTGGGCGTACAGGTTGCAAAAGGTATAAGGTAGTTTTTTCCTGTGATGCCACGCCCCTTCTAGTGAAGCCACACCCATTTTAGAAAGTCCACACCCCTTTTGGCGGCGTGCGGAAATTCATCACTTTTCTAGTGGCAGTTATGGGTGGGGTGTGGGGTTTGGCGCCAGAGAATGTTTTGGCTTGGGGGAGAAAAATTTCTAGTTACGCCACTGCCTTGGCCACTACCACTGAAATAAACTGGATGGCTCAGGGTTAATGCGGCATGCTCTGTCATGCCCACTGCACTCACAGGTCACTGGATGACCCAATATGTTACATTAAACTCTATGACGGCTCCTATATCATGACAGTTATTGAAGTTATTGCCACTGTAGTTTGCTCAGCATATATAACTGTGCATACATTTACATACATTCTGTCCAGCAAGAGAAACATTTACAAATATGTCTGTGAATATTATCAGTAATCAGTAATCAAGCAACCAGTATTTTAGTCCTTGATGTTCATTAAATGTATGCAAAGTGGGTCTGATTCTGATTTAGGAAGTAAAGTAAAAAAAGCAAGAAACTTTGGGGGTAATTCAGACTTGATCGTAGATGTGCTAAATGTAGCACATGTACGATCACTTTCACAGACATGCGGGGGGACGCACAGCACAGGTCTAGTCTGCCCCGCATGTCTGGCTCTGCCCCCACCGCACTGGTACAAAAGCATTGCACAGCGGCTATGCTTTTGTACCTGAAGAGTAGCTCACTCCTGCGCGCTGGGAGGGAGCTACCCGTCACTCTCCGGGTCGCAGCGGCTGCGTGTGACGTCACGCAGCCGCCGCGGATCACCCCCCCCCCACACACACACACACAGTCCGGGCACGCCTGCCTTGCCCCGGACTGCGCCCCCAAAACGCACATCAGCGATCAGGTCTGGATTAGCTCCTTTGTGTCTCGAACAAACCATGTTGCCATGCCAGGGGAGCAAATACATTTATATTGCTTTGTGCAGGGTAAATACTGTCTGCTTTTACATGTAGCCCACAAATGTTAGATAGCTTTATTTTCTCTAACGTCCTAAGTGGATGCTGGGGACTCCGTAAGGACCATGGGGAATAGCGGCTCCGCAGGAGACTGGGCACAAAAGTAAAGCTTTAGAACTACCTGGTGTGCACTGGCTCCTCCCCCTATGACCCTCCTCCAAGCCTCAGTTAGATTTTTGTGCCCGAACGAGAAGGGTGCACACTAGGTGGCTCTCCTGAGCTGCTTAGTGAAAAGTTTAGTTTTAGGTTTTTTATTTTCAGTGAGACCTGCTGGCAACAGGCTCACTGCATCGAGGGACTAAGGGGAGAAGAAGCGAACTCACCTGCGTGCAGAGTGGATTGGGCTTCTTAGGCTACTGGACATTAGCTCCAGAGGGACGATCACAGGCCCAGCCATGGATGGGTCCCAGAGCCGCGCCGCCGGCCCCCTTACAGAGCCAGAAGACAGAAGAGGTCCGGAAAATCGGCGGCAGAAGACGTCCTGTCTTCAACAAGGTAGCGCACAGCACTGCAGCTGTGCGCCATTGCTCTCAGCACACTTCACACTCCGGTCACTGAGGGTGCAGGGCGCAGGGGGGGGGGGCGCCCTGAGACGCAATAAAAACACCTTGGATGGCAAAAAATGCATCACATATAGCTCCTGGGCTATATGGATGAATTTAACCCCTGCCAGAATACATAGAAAAACGGGAGATAAGGCCGCCGAGAAGGGGGCGGAGCCTATCTCCTCAGCACACTGGCGCCATTTTCCCTCACAGCTCCGTTGGAGGGAAGCTCCCTGGCTCTCCCCTGCAGTCACTACACTACAGAAAGGGTTAAAAAAGAGAAGGGGGGCACTAATTACGCGCAGTATTAAAGATACAGCAGCTATAAGGGGAAAAACACTTATATAAGGTTATCCCTGTATATATATAGCGCTCTGGTGTGTGCTGGCAAACTCTCCCTCTGTCTCCCCAAAGGGCTAGTTGGGTCCTGTCCTCTATCAGTGCATTCCCTGTGTGTGTGCTGTATGTCGGTACGTTTGTGTCGACATGTATGAGGAGAAAAATGATGTGGAGACGGAGCAGATTGCCTGTAATAGTGATGTCACCCCCTAGGGGGTCGACACCTGAGTGGATGAACTGTTGGAAGAATTACGTAACAGTGTCAGCTCTGTATAAAAGACAGTGGTTGACATGAGACAGCCGGCTACTCAGCTTGTGCCTGTCCAGACGTCTCATAGGCCGTCAGGGGCTCTAAAGCGCCCATTACCTCAGATGGCAGATATAGACGCAGACACGGATACTGACTCCAGTGTCGACGGTGAAGAGACAAATGTGACTTCCAGTGGGGCCACACGTTACATGATTGAGGCAATGAAAAATGTTTTACACATTTCTGATAATACGAGTACCACCAAAAAGGGGTATTATGTTCGGTGAGGAAAAACTACCTGTAGTTCTCCTGAATCTGAGAAATTAAATGAGGTGTGTGATGATTAGAGATGAGCGGGTTCGGTTTCTCTGAATCCGAACCCGCCAGAACTTCATGTTTTTTTTCACGGGTCCGAGCGACTCGGATCTTCCCGCCTTGCTCGGTTAACCCGAGCGCGCCCGAACGTCATCATGACGCTGTCGGATTCTCGCGAGGCTCGGATTCTATCGCGAGACTCGGATTCTATATAAGGAGCCGCGCGTCGCCGCCATTTTCACACGTGCATTGAGATTGATAGGGAGAGGACGTGGCTGGCGTCCTCTCCGTTTAGAATAGATTAGAGAGACACTTGATTTATAATTTTGGGGAGCATTAGGAGTACTCAGTACAGTGCAGAGTTTTGCTGATAGTGACCAGTGACCACCAGTTTTATTTATAATCCGTTCTCTGCCTGAAAAAAGCGATACACAGCACACAGTGACTCAGTCACATACCATATCTGTGTGCACTGCTCAGGCTCAGGCCAGTGTGCTGCATCATCTATTATCTATATATAATATTATATATATCTGTCTGACTGCTCAGCTCACACAGCTTATAATTGTGGGGGAGACTGGGGAGCACTACTGCAGTGCCAGTTATAGGTTATAGCAGGAGCCAGGAGTACATAATATATTATATAGTGAGTGACCACCAGACACACAGTGCAGTTTATTTAATATATCCGTTCTCTGCCTGAAAAAAGCGATACACACAGTGACTCAGTCAGTCACATACCATATCTGTGTGCACTGCTCAGGCTCAGGCCAGTGTGCTGCATCATCTATATATATTATATATCTGTCTGACTGCTCAGCTCACACAGCTTATAATTGTGGGGGAGACTGGGGAGCACTACTGCAGTGCCAGTTATAGGTTATAGCAGGAGCCAGGAGTACATAATATTATATTAAAATTAAACAGTGCACACTTTTGCTGCAGGAGTGCCACTGCCAGTGTGACTAGTGACCAGTGACCTGACCACCAGTATATATAATATTAGTAGTATACTATCTCTTTATCAACCAGTCTATATTAGCAGCAGACACAGTACAGTGCGGTAGTTCACGGCTGTGGCTACCTCTGTGTCGGCACTCGGCAGCCCGTCCATAATTGTATATACCACCTAACCGTGGTTTTTTTTTCTTTCTTTATACATACATACTAGTTACGAGCATACTATCTCTTTATCAACCAGTCTATATATTAGCAGCAGACACAGTACAGTGCGGTAGTTCACGGCTGTGGCTACCTCTGTGTCGGCACTCGGCAGCCCGTCCATAATTGTATATACCACCTAACCGTGGTTTTTTTTTCTTTCTTTATACATACATACTAGTTACGAGTATACTATCTCTTTATCAACCAGTCTATATATTAGCAGCAGACACAGTACAGTGCGGTAGTTCACGGCTGTGGCTACCTCTGTGTCGGCACTCGGCAGCCCGTCCATAATTGTATATACCACCTAACCGTGGTTTTTTTTTCTTTCTTTATACATACATACTAGTTACGAGTATACTATCTCTTTATCAACCAGTCTATATATTAGCAGCAGACACAGTACAGTGCGGTAGTTCACGGCTGTGGCTACCTCTGTGTCGGCACTCGGCAGCCCGTCCATAATTGTATATACCACCTAACCGTGGTTTTTTTTTCCTTTATACATACATACTAGTTACGAGTATACTATCTCTTTATCAACCAGTCTATATATTAGCAGCAGACACAGTACAGTGCGGTAGTTCACGGCTGTGGCTACCTCTGTGTCGGCACTCGGCAGCCCGTCCATAATTGTATATACCACCTAACCGTGGTTTTTTTTTCTTTCTTTATACATACATACTAGTTACGAGTATACTATCTCTTTATCAACCAGTCTATATTAGCAGCAGACACAGTACAGTGCGGTAGTTCACGGCTGTGGCTACCTCTGTGTCGGCACTCGGCAGCCCGTCCATAATTGTATATACCACCTAACCGTGGTTTTTTTTTCTTTCTTTATACATACATACTAGTTACGAGTATACTATCTCTTTATCAACCAGTCTATATATTAGCAGCAGACACAGTACAGTGCGGTAGTTCACGGCTGTGGCTACCTCTGTGTCGGCACTCGGCAGCCCGTCCATAATTGTATATACCACCTAACCGTGGTTTTTTTTTCTTTCTTTATACATACATACTAGTTACGAGTATACTATCTCTTTATCAACCAGTCTATATATTAGCAGCAGACACAGTACAGTGCGGTAGTTCACGGCTGTGGCTACCTCTGTGTCGGCACTCGGCAGCCCGTCCATAATTGTATATACCACCTAACCGTGGTTTTTTTTTCTTTCTTTATACATACATACTAGTTACGAGTATACTATCTCTTTATCAACCAGTCTATATATTAGCAGCAGACACAGTACAGTGCGGTAGTTCACGGCTGTGGCTACCTCTGTGTCGGCACTCGGCAGCCCGTCCATAATTGTATATACCACCTAACCGTGGTTTTTTTTTCTTTCTTTATACATACATACTAGTTACGAGTATACTATCTCTTTATCAACCAGTCTATATATTAGCAGCAGACACAGTACAGTGCGGTAGTTCACGGCTGTGGCTACCTCTGTGTCGGCACTCGGCAGCCCGTCCATAATTGTATATACCACCTAACCGTGGTTTTTTTTTCTTTCTTTATACATACAT
This sequence comes from Pseudophryne corroboree, assembly GCF_028390025.1. Taxonomy (NCBI): domain Eukaryota; kingdom Metazoa; phylum Chordata; class Amphibia; order Anura; family Myobatrachidae; genus Pseudophryne; species Pseudophryne corroboree. The sequence continues at coordinate 68,994,521 of NC_086448.1, read as the reverse complement.
ACTAGTTACGAGTATACTATCTCTTTATCAACCAGTCTATATATTAGCAGCAGACACAGTACAGTGCGGTAGTTCGCGGCTGTGGCTACCTCTGTGTCGGCACTCGGCAGCCCGTCCATAATTGTATATACCACCTAACCGTGGTTTTTTTTTCTTTCTTTATACATACATACTAGTTACGAGTATACTATCTCTTTATCAACCAGTCTATATATTAGCAGCAGACACAGTACAGTGCGGTAGTTCACAGCTGTGGCTACCTCTGTGTCGGCACTCGGCAGCCCGTCCATAATTGTATATACCACCTAACCGTGGTTTTTTTTTCTTTCTTTATACATACATACTAGTTACGAGTATACTATCTCTTTATCAACCAGTCTATATATTAGCAGCAGACACAGTACAGTGCGGTAGTTCACGGCTGTGGCTACCTCTGTGTCGGCACTCGGCAGCCCGTCCATAATTGTATATACCACCTAACCGTGGTTTTTTTTTCTTTCTTTATACATACATACTAGTTACGAGTATACTATCTCTTTATCAACCAGTCTATATATTAGCAGCAGACACAGTACAGTGCGGTAGTTCACGGCTGTGGCTACCTCTGTGTCGGCACTCGGCAGCCCGTCCATAATTGTATACTAGTATCCAATCCATCCATCTCCATTGTTTACCTGAGGTGCCTTTTAGTTGTGCCTATTAAAATATGGAGAACAAAAATGTTGAGGTTCCAAAATTAGGGAAAGATCAAGATCCACTTCCACCTCGTGCTGAAGCTGCTGCCACTAGTCATGGCCGAGACGATGAAATGCCAGCAACGTCGTCTGCCAAGGCCGATGCCCAATGTCATAGTACAGAGCATGTCAAATCCAAAACACCAAATATCAGTAAAAAAAGGACTCCAAAACCTAAAATAAAATTGTCGGAGGAGAAGCGTAAACTTGCCAATATGTCATTTACCACACGGAGTGGCAAGGAACGGCTGAGGCCCTGGCCTATGTTCATGGCTAGTGGTTCAGCTTCACATGAGGATGGAAGCACTCAGCCTCTCGCTAGAAAAATGAAAAGACTCAAGCTGGCAAAAGCAGCACAGCAAAGAACTGTGCATTCTTCGAAATCCCAAATCCACAAGGAGAGTCCAATTGTGTCGGTTGCGATGCCTGACCTTCCCAACACTGGACGTGAAGAGCATGCGCCTTCCACCATTTGCACGCCCCCTGCAAGTGCTGGAAGGAGCACCCGCAGTCCAGTTCCTGATAGTCAGATTGAAGATGTCAGTGTTGAAGTACACCAGGATGAGGAGGATATGGGTGTTGCTGGCGCTGGGGAGGAAATTGACCAGGAGGATTCTGATGGTGAGGTGGTTTGTTTAAGTCAGGCACCCGGGGAGACACCTGTTGTCCGTGGGAGGAATATGGCCGTTGACATGCCAGGTGAAAATACCAAAAAAATCAGCTCTTCGGTGTGGAGGTATTTCACCAGAAATGCGGACAACAGGTGTCAAGCCGTGTGTTCCCTTTGTCAAGCTGTAATAAGTAGGGGTAAGGACGTTAACCACCTCGGAACATCCTCCCTTATACGTCACCTGCAGCGCATTCATAATAAGTCAGTGACAAGTTCAAAAACTTTGGGTGACAGCGGAAGCAGTCCACTGACCAGTAAATCCCTTCCTCTTGTAACCAAGCTCACGCAAACCACCCCACCAACTCCCTCAGTGTCAATTTCCTCCTTCCCCAGGAATGCCAATAGTCCTGCAGGCCATGTCACTGGCAATTCTGACGAGTCCTCTCCTGCCTGGGATTCCTCCGATGCATCCTTGCGTGTAACGCCTACTGCTGCTGGCGCTGCTGTTGTTGCCGCTGGGAGTCGATGGTCATCCCAGAGGGGAAGTCGTAAGCCCACTTGTACTACTTCCAGTAAGCAATTGACTGTTCAACAGTCCTTTGCGAGGAAGATGAAATATCACAGCAGTCATCCTACTGCAAAGCGGATAACTGAGTCCTTGACAACTATGTTGGTGTTAGACGTGCGTCCGGTATCCGCCGTTAGTTCACAGGGAACTAGACAATTTATTGAGGCAGTGTGCCCCCGTTACCAAATACCATCTAGGTTCCACTTCTCTAGGCAGGCGATACCGAGAATGTACACGGACGTCAGAAAAAGACTCACCAGTGTCCTAAAAAATGCAGTTGTACCCAATGTCCACTTAACCACGGACATGTGGACAAGTGGAGCAGGGCAGGGTCAGGACTATATGACTGTGACAGCCCACTGGGTAGATGTATGGACTCCCGCCGCAAGAACAGCAGCGGCGGCACCAGTAGCAGCATCTCGCAAACGCCAACTCTTTCCTAGGCAGGCTACGCTTTGTATCACCGCTTTCCAGAATACGCACACAGCTGAAAACCTCTTACGGCAACTGAGGAAGATCATCGCGGAATGGCTTACCCCAATTGGACTCTCCTGTGGATTTGTGGCATCGGACAACGCCAGCAATATTGTGTGTGCATTAAATATGGGCAAATTCCAGCACGTCCCATGTTTTGCACATACCTTGAATTTGGTGGTGCAGAATTTTTTTAAAAACGACAGGGGCGTGCAAGAGATGCTGTCGGTGGCCAGAAAAATTGCGGGACACTTTCGGCGTACAGGCACCACGTACAGAAGACTGGAGCACCACCAAAAACTACTGAACCTGCCCTGCCATCATCTGAAGCAAGAAGTGGTAACGAGGTGGAATTCAACCCTCTATATGCTTCAGAGGTTGGAGGAGCAGCAAAAGGCCATTCAAGCCTATACAATTGAGCACGATATAGTAGGTGGAATGCACCTGTCTCAAGTGCAGTGGAGAATGATTTCAACGTTGTGCAAGGTTCTGATGCCCTTTGAACTTGCCACACGTGAAGTCAGTTCAGACACTGCCAGCCTGAGTCAGGTCATTCCCCTCATCAGGCTTTTGCAGAAGAAGCTGAAGGCATTGAAGAAGGAGCTAAAAGGGAGCGATTCCGCTAGGCATGTGGGACTTGTGGATGCAGCCCTTAATTCGCTTAACAAGGATTCACGGGTGGTCAATCTGTTGAAATCAGAGCACTACATTTTGGCCACCGTGCTCGATCCTAGATTTAAAGCCTACCTTGGATCTCTCTTTCCGGCAGACACAGGTCTGCTGGGGTTGAAAGACCTGCTGGTGACAAAATTGTCAAGTCAAGCGGAACGCGACCTGTCAACATCTCCTCCTTCACATTCTCCCGCAACTGGGGGTGCGAGGAAAAGGCTCAGAATTCCGAGCCCACCCGCTGGCGGTGATGCAGGGCAGTCTGGAGCGACTGCTGATGCTGACATCTGGTCCGGACTGAAGGACCTGACAACGATTACGGACATGTCGTCTACTGTCACTGCATATGATTCTCTCAACATTGATAGAATGGTGGAGGATTATATGAGTGACCGCATCCAAGTAGGCACGTCACACAGTCCGTACTTATACTGGCAGGAAAAAGAGGCAATTTGGAGGCCCTTGCACAAACTGGCTTTATTCTACCTAAGTTGCCCTCCCACAAGTGTGTACTCCGAAAGAGTGTTTAGTGCCGCCGCTCACCTTGTCAGCAATCGGCGTACGAGGTTACATCCAGAAAATGTGGAGAAGATGATGTTCATTAAAATGAATTATAATCAATTCCTCCGCGGAGACATTGACCAGCAGCAATTGCCTCCACAAAGTACACAGGGAGCTGAGATGGTGGATTCCAGTGGGGACGAATTGATAATCTGTGAGGAGGGGGATGTACACGGTGATATATCGGAGGGTGAAGATGAGGTGGACATCTTGCCTCTGTAGAGCCAGTTTGTGCAAGGAGAGATTAATTGCTTCTTTTTTGGGGGGGGTCCAAACCAACCCGTCATATCAGTCACAGTCGTGTGGCAGACCCTGTCACTGAAATGATGGGTTGGTTAAAGTGTGCATGTCCTGTTTTGTTTATACAACATAAGGGTGGGTGGGAGGGCCCAAGGACAATTCCATCTTGCACCTCTTTTTTCTTTTCTTTTTCTTTGCATCATGTGCTGATTGGGGAGGGTTTTTTGGAAGGGACATCCTGCGTGACACTGCAGTGCCACTCCTAGATGGGCCCGGTGTTTGTGTCGGCCACTAGGGTCGCTAATCTTACTCACACAGTCAGCTACCTCATTGCGCCTCTTTTTTTCTTTGCGTCATGTGCTGTTTGGGGAGGGTTTTTTGGAAGGGACATCCTGCGTGACACTGCAGTGCCACTCCTAGATGGGCCCGGTGTTTGTGTCGGCCACTAGGGTCGCTAATCTTACTCACACAGCTACCTCATTGCGCCTCTTTTTTTCTTTGCGTCATGTGCTGTTTGGGGAGGGTTTTTTGGAAGGGACATCCTGCGTGACACTGCAGTGCCACTCCTAGATGGGCCCGGTGTTTGTGTCGGCCACTAGGGTCGCTAATCTTACTCACACAGCTACCTCATTGCGCCTCTTTTTTTCTTTGCGTCATGTGCTGTTTGGGGAGGGTTTTTTGGAAGGGCCATCCTGCGTGACACTGCAGTGCCACTCCTAGATGGGCCCGGTGTTTGTGTCGGCCACTAGGGTCGCTAATCTTACTCACACAGCTACCTCATTGCGCCTCTTTTTTTCTTTGCGTCATGTGCTGTTTGGGGAGGGTTTTTTGGAAGGGACATCCTGCGTGACACTGCAGTGCCACTCCTAGATGGGCCCGGTGTTTGTGTCGGCCACTAGGGTCGCTTATCTTACTCACACAGCGACCTCGGTGCAAATTTTAGGACTAAAAATAATATTGTGAGGTGTGAGGTATTCAGAATAGACTGAAAATGAGTGTAAATTATGGTTTTTGAGGTTAATAATACTTTGGGATCAAAATGACCCCCAAATTCTATGATTTAAGCTGTTTTTTAGTGTTTTTTGAAAAAAACACCCGAATCCAAAACACACCCGAATCCGACAAAAAAAATTCGGTGAGGTTTTGCCAAAACGCGTTCGAACCCAAAACACGGCCGCGGAACCGAACCCAAAACCAAAACACAAAACCCGAAAAATTTCAGGCGCTCTTCTCTAGTGATGATGCGTGGTTTTCCCCCGATAACAACTGATAATTTCTAAAATGTTATTGGCATTATATCCTTTCCCGCCAGAGGTTAGGGTGCGTTGGGAAACACCCCCTAGGGTGGATAAAGCGCTCACACGCTTGTAAGAACAAGGGCTCTACCTTCTCCTGAGATGGCCGCCCTTAAGGATCCTGCTGATAGAAAGCAGGAGGGCATCCTAAAAGGTATTTACACACATACTGGTGTTATACTGCGACCAGCAATCGCCTCAGCCTGGATGTGCAGTGCTGGGTTGGCGTGGTCGGATTCCCTGACTGAAAATATTGATACCCTAGATAGGGACAGTATATTATTGCCTATAGAGCATTTGAAAGATGCATTTCTATATATGCGTGATGCACAGCGGAATATTTGCCGACTGGCATCAAGTCTAAGTGCGTTGTCCATTTCTACCAGTAGAGGGTTATGGACACGACAGTGGTCAGGTGATGCGGATTCCAAACGGCATTTGGAAGTATTGCCTTATTAAGGGGAGGAGTTATTTGGGGTCGGTCTTTCAGACCTGGTGGCCACGGCAACAGCTGGGAAATCCACGTTTGTACCCCAGGTCGCCTCTCAACATGAGAAGACGCCGTATTATCAGGCGCAGTCTTTTCGTGGGCAAGCGGGCAAAAGGTTCCTCATTTCTGCCCCGTGACAGAGGGAGAGGAAAAAGGCTGCAGAAATCAGCCAGTTCCCAGGAACAGAAACCCTCTCCCGCCTCTGCCAAGCCCTCAGTATGACGCTGGGGCTTTACAAGCAGAATCAGGCACGGTGGGGGCCCGTCTCAATGAATTTCAGCGCGCAGTGGGCTCACTCGCAAGTAGACCCCTGGATCCTTCAGGTGATATCTCAGGGGTACAAATTGGAATTCGAGACGTCTCCCCCTCGCCGTTTCCTAAAGTCGGCTTTACCGATGTCTCCTTCTGACAGGGAGACAGTTTTGGAAGCCATTCACAAGCTGTATTCCCAGCAGGTGATAATCAAGGTACCCCTCCTGCAACAGGGAACGGGGTATTATTCCACACTGTTGTGGTACCGAAGCCGGACGGCTCGGTGAGACCGATTCTAAATCTAAAATCTTTGAACACTTACATACAGAGGTTCAAATTCAAGATTGAGTCACTCAGAGCAGTGATTGCGAACCTGGAAGAAGAGGACTACATGATGTCTCGGTACATCAAGGATGCTTACCTTCATGTCCCAATTTACCCTTCTCACCAAGGGTACCTCAGGTTTATGGTACAGAACTGTCACTATCAGTTTCAGACGCTGCCGTAGGGATGGTCCACGGCACCCCGGGTCTTTACCAAGGTAATGGCCGAAATGATGATACTCCTTCGAAGGATGGGAATTTTAGTTATCCCTTACTTGGACGATTCCCTGATAAGTGTAAGATCCAGGGAACAGTTGGAGGTCGGTGTAGCACTATCTCAGGTAGTGTTGCGGCAGCACGATTGGATTCTCAATATTCCAAAATCGCAGCCGATTCCGACGACTCGTCTTCTGTTCTTAGGGATGATCCTGGACACAGTTCAGAAAAAGGTTTTCTCCCGGAGGAGAAAGTCAGGGAGTTATCCGAGCTAGTCGGAAACCTCCTATAACCGAGCCAAGTCTCAGTACATCAATGAGATGGTTCTGGAAAAAATGGTGGCTTCCTATGAAGCAATCCCATGCGGCAGATTCCACGCAAGAACTTTCCAGTGGGACCTGCTGGACAAATGGTCTGGGTCGCATCTTCAGATGCATCAGCGGATAACCCTGTCACCAAGCACAAGGGTGTCTCTCCTGTGGTGGTTGCAGAGTGCTCATCTTCTAGAGGGCCGCACATTCAGGACTGGGTCCTGGTGACCACGGATGCCAGCCTGCGAGGCTGGGGAGCAGTCACACAGGGAAGGAATTTCCAGAGCTTATGGTCAAGCCTGGAGACATCACTTCACATAAATATCCTGAAGCTAAGGGCCATTTACAATGCTCTAAGCTCAGCAAGACCTCTGCTTCAAGGTCACCCGGAGTTGATCCATTCGGACAACATCACGGCAGTCACCCACGTAAACAGACAGGGTGACACAAGAAGCAGAAGGGCAATGGCAGAAGCTGCAAGGATTCTTCGCTGGGCGGAAAATCATGTGATAGCACTGTCAGCAGTATTCATTCCGGGAGTGGACAACTGGGAAGCAGACTTCCTTAGCAGACACGACCTCCACCCGGGAGAGTGGGGACTTCACCCAGAAGTCTTCCACATGTTTATAAAACTCGACAAGTATTGCGCCAGGTCAAGGGACCCTCAGGCAATAGCTGTAGACGCTCTGGTAACACAGTGGGTGTACCAGTCAGTGTATGTGTTCCCTCCTCTGCCTCTCATAACCAAGGTACTGAGAATTATAAGATGGAGAGGAGTAAGCACTATATTCGTGGCTCCGGATTGGCCAAGAAGGACTTGGTAACCGGAACTTCAAGAGATGCTCACGGAGGATCCGTGGCCTCTACCTCTAAGAAGGGACCTGCTCCAGCAAGGACCCTGTCTGTTCCAAGACTTACCGTGGCTGCGTTTAACGGCAGGGCGGTTGAACGCCGGATCCTGAAGGAAAAAGGCATTCCGGATGAAGTCATCCCTATCCTGATCAAAGCCAGGAAAGATATAACCGCAAAACATTATCACCGCATTTGGCGAAAATATGTTGCGTGGTGCGAGGCCAGTAAGGCCCCGACGGAGGAATTTTCAACTAGGTCGATTCCTACATTTCCTGCAAACAGGAGTGTCTATGGGCCTAAAATGGGGGTCCATTAAGGTTCAAATTTCGGCCCTGTCAATTTTCTTCCAAAAAGAACTAGCTTCAGTCCCTGAAGTTCAGACGTTTGTGAAAGGGGTACTGTATATACAGCCTCCTTTTGTGCCTCCAGTGGCACCTTGGGATCTAAATGTAGTTTTTTGGTTCCAAAAGTCACATTGGTTTGAACCACTTAAGTATGTGGAGTTAAAATATCTCACATGGAAAGTGGTCATGCTGTTGGCCCTGGCCTGGGCCAGGTGCGTGTCAGAATTGGCGGCATTATCCTGTAAAAGCCCTCATCTGATTTTCCATTCGGACAGGGCGGAATTGAGGACTTGTCCTCAGTTTCTTCCTAAGGTGGTTTTCAGCGTTTCACCTGAATCAACCTATTGTGGTGCCTGCGGCTACTAGGGACTTGGAGGACTCCAAGTTGCTAGACGTTGTCAGAGCCCTGGAAATATAGGTTTCCAGGACGGCTGGAGTCAGAAAATCTGACTCGTTGTTTATTCTGTATGCACCCAACAAGCTGGGTGCTCCTGCTGCTAAGCAGACTATTGCTCGTTGGATTTGTAGTACAATTCAGCTTGCACATTCTGTGGCAGGCCTGCCACAGCCAAAATCTGTAAAAGCCCATTCCACAAGGAAGGTGGGCTCATCTTGGGCGGCTGCCCGAGGGGTCTCGGCTTTACAACTTTGCCGAGCAGCTACTTGGTCAGGAGCAAATACGTTTGTAAAATTCTACAAATTTGATACCCTGGCTGAGGAGGACCGGGAGTTCTCTCATTTGGTGCTGCAGAGTCATCCGCACTCTCCCGCCCGTTTGGGAGCTTTGGTATAATCCCCATGGTCCTTACGGAGTCCCCAGCATCCACTTAGGACGTTAGAGAAAATAAGAATTTACTTACCGATAATTCTATTTCTCGTAGTCCGTAGTGGATGCTGGGCGCCCATCCCAAGTGCGGATTGTCTGCAATACTGGTACATAGTTATTGTTACCAAAAAAAATCGGGTTATTGCTGTAGTGAGCCATCTTTTCTAGAGGCTCCTCTGTTATCATGCTGTTAACTGGGTTTAGATCACAAGTTATATGGTGTGATTGGTGTGGCTGGTATGCGTCTTACCCGGGATTCAAAATCCTTCCTTATTGTGTACGCTCGTCCGGGCACAGTATCCTAACTGAGGCTTGGAGGAGGGTCATAGGGGGAGGAGCCAGTGCACACCAGGTAGTTCTAAAGCTTTACTTTTGTGCCTAGTCTCCTGCGGAGCCGCTATTCCCCATGGTCCTTACGGAGTCCCCAGCATCCACTACGGACTACGAGAAATAGAATTATCGGTAAGTAAATTCTTATTTTTACACTGCAATTTAGATTTCAGCTTGGACAACCCCACCCAAATATAACTCTCTCTGCACATCTTACCTCTGCCCCACCTACGGTGCAGCATTGTGTTGCCCAGGTGCACAGTTGCTTGCTTTTTGTTTGTTTTACTTCTAAATCAGAATCAGGCCCAGTGTTAATAAAGACAGTTACTACTCATATTAGTTGTCGCTTATGTTATTTTAACTTTGTCATTGCGTACATTCACCTGTATACATTGTTGTGTGCATCTCTGGGGCTAGACCGCCCTTATTAATTTCACTGGCCATATACTTGTAGGTGCAGTACCTCCAACTGAAACCAGGTGTATCATGTATCATGCACAGGCCATAAGTCCATCATCATGCCCTAGCTAGACATACCCCAAGTAGGAACTACCCTAAACAGCCCAGTTGTTCCCCTTTCAGTAGCACACGGAGAATGAGATGCATGCGAGTCTGCATCGCTTAGTTGCGGATCACAAGCTGCATGAAAACAAGAAAAATACACCCCGCAATTCTACGTTCATCTGTGCATCAGCCCCACTATGTGCAGGGTCAGTTACATCATTGCGTCTCAAATATTGAGATCTAACATTTATCTACAGGATGTGCTGGTTATCTGTCTAGTAGGGTGCATATTAACATTGGTATCGGGATCCTGACGTTTGGGATGACAGCTGTCAAATTACCGACAGCAGCATCACGATGACTAAAATACAAACACAGACTAATTTAGTAAGCTAACCCTGATCCCTAACCCCCCTAACTTTAACCCAACATTCCGGCAGCCTAAACCTAACTCTCCCACCCTGCAGCCTAACCTTAACCCTCCCAGGGGTGCCTAACTTAAACCCTCCCTCCCCACAGCCTAACCCTAAAATTCTCCCCGCAGCCTAATGATAACAACACCACTCCCCACCTCCCACCCGGGACTTACCTCTCTGGCGGCCCGTGAAAACATCATTTGGGATTCCGGCGCTTGGGATCCCTGCGCCGTGATAGTGATGCATGTTGGGAACCCGGCAATCTGAATAGTGGTGGGATTCCAACATCGATATTTAGACTGCCAGGATCCCGATCGCCGGGGATCCCATATATTATATTCGTTATACAATAGAGGTGGAAAGTTTCCAGGGAAGCTGGGTGTGAGGAAGAGTACGGTGTATAGGATTCCAGTTGTTTTTGTTATATTGGAGTACTTTAGGCAAAATGTGAAGAACAGTGGCTTGCATTGTGCAATGAGAGCAGTTAGGCAGATTTATATGTTACACGGAAGGGCAGTTGGTCAAAAAATGTATTGGCCCCTCACAGGTGCATGTCATGGAGGGGTTAATATTAGTGATGAGCGGGTTCGGTTTCCGAGAAACCGAACCCCCCCGAACTTTACCCTTTTTACACGGGTCCGAGCCATACTCGGATTCTCCCGTATGGCTCGGTTAACCCGAGCGCGCCCGAACGTCATCATCCCGTTGTCGGATTCTCGCGAGATTCGGATTCTATATAAGCAGCCGCGCGTCGCCGCCGCCATTTTCACTCGTGCATTGGAGATGATAGGGAGAGGACGTGGCTGGCGTCCTCTCCGTTTATTGTAGAAGACAGTTGATTCTTGTTTGTTTTTTATTGCTTAATTGTGGGGAGGATTGGGGAGCAGCTGTTAGGAGTACAGTGCAGAGTTTTGCTGATAAGTGACCACCAGTTTTTATCCGTTCTCTGCCTGAAAAAAACGCTCCATACCATATCTGTGCTCAGTGTGCTGCATGATATATCTGTGCTGAGTGCTCACACTGCTTAATTGTGGGGACTGGGGAGCAGCTATAGCAGGAGTACAGTGCAGAGTTTTGCTGACAGTGACCACCAGTATACGTTGTCTGCCTGAAAAACACTCCATATCTGTGCTCACTGTGTGCTGCTTTATTGTGGGGACTGGGGACCACCAGTATAATTAATATTATATAGGAGTAGTACAGTGCAGAGTGCACTGCTGTACCTACCTCTGTGTCGTCACTCGTCATCCATTAAGTATACTATCCATCTACATTGTATACCTGTGGTGCATTTTTTTAGACTAGTTTAGCAGTTTGCTGACAGTGTCCACCAGTATACTATATATAGCAGTACGGTAGGCCACTGCTGTACCTACCTCTGTGTCGTCACTCGTCATCCATTAAGTATACTATCCATCTACATTGTATACCTGTGGTGCATTTTTTTAGACTAGTTTAGCAGTTTGCTGACAGTGTCCACCAGTATACTATATATAGCAGTACGGTAGGCCACTGCTGTACCTACCTCTGTGTCGTCACTCGTCATCCATTAAGTATACTATCCATCTACATTGTATACCCGTGGTGCATTTTTTTAGACTAGTTTAGCAGTTTGCTGACAGTGTCCACCAGTATACTATATATAGCAGTACGGTAGGCCACTGCTGTACCTACCTCTGTGTCGTCACTCGTCATCCATTAAGTATACTATCCATCTACATTGTATACCTGTGGTGCATTTTTTTAGACTAGTTTAGCAGTTTGCTAACAGTGTCCACCAGTATACTATATATAGCAGTACGGTAGGCCACTGCTGTACCTACCTCTGTGTCGTCACTCGTCATCCATTAAGTATACTATCCATCTACATATGTATACCTGTGGTGCATTTTTTTAGACTAGTTTAGCAGTTTGCTGACAGTGTCCACCAGTATACTATATATAGCAGTACGGTAGGCCACTGCTGTACCTACCTCTGTGTCGTCACTCGTCATCCATTAAGTATACTATCCATCTACATTGTATACCTGTGATGCATTTTTTTAGACTAGTTTAGCAGTTTGCTGACAGTGTCCACCAGTATACTATATATAGCAGTACGGTAGGCCACTGCTGTACCTACCTCTGTGTCGTCACTCGTCATCCATTAAGTATACTATCCATCTACATTGTATACCTGTGGTGCATTTTTTTAGACTAGTTTAGCAGTTTGCTGACAGTGTCCACCAGTATACTATATATAGCAGTACGGTAGGCCACTGCTTTACCTACCTCTGTGTCGTCACTCGTCATCCATTAAGTATACTATCCATCTACATTGTATACCTGTGGTGCATTTTTTTAGACTAGTTTAGCAGTTTGCTGACAGTGTCCACCAGTATACTATATATAGCAGTACGGTAGGCCACTGCTGTACCTACCTCTGTGTCGTCACTCGTCATCCATTAAGTATACTATCCATCTACATTGTATACCTGTGGTGTATTTTAGTTGTGCGCAGTATATATAGTAGTAGGCCATTGCTATTGATACTGGCATATAATTCCACACATTAAAATATGGAGAACAAAAATGTGGAGGTTAAAAAAATAGGGAAAGATCAAGATCCACTTCCACCTCGTGCTGAAGCTGCTGCCACTAGTCATGGCCGAGACGATGAAATGCCATCAACGTCGTCTGCCAAGGCCGATGCCCAATGTCATAGTAGAGAGCATGTAAAATCCAAAACACAAAAGTTCAGTAAAATGACCCAAAAATCTAAATTAAAAGCGTCTGAGGAGAAGCGTAAACTTGCCAATATGCCATTTACGACACGGAGTGGCAAGGAACGGCTGAGGCCCTGGCCTATGTTCATGGCTAGTGGTTCAGCTTCAAATGAGGATGGAAGCACTCATCCTCTCGCTAGAAAAAAGAAAAGACTTAAGCTGGCAAAAGCACAGCAAAGAACTGTGCGTTCTTCGAAATCACAAATCCCCAAGGAGAGTCCAATTGTGTCGGTTGCGATGCCTGACCTTCCCAACACTGGACGGGAAGAGCTTGCGCCTTCCACCATTTGCACGCCCCCTGCAAGTGCTCGAAGGAGCACCCGCAGTCCAGTTCCTGATAGTCAAATTGAAGATGTCAGTGTTGAAGTACACCAGGATGAGGATATGGGTGTTGCTGGCGCTGGGGAGGAAATTGACAAGGAGGATTCTGATGGTGAGGTGGTTTGTTTAAGTCAGGCACCCGGGGAGACACCTGTTGTCTGTGGGAGGAATATGGCCATTGACATGCCTGGTCAAAATACAAAAAAAATCAGCTCTTCGGTGTGGAATTATTTCAACACAAATGCGGACAACAGGTGTCAAGCCGTGTGTTGCCTTTGTCAAGCTGTAATAAGTAGGGGTAAGGACGTTAACCACCTAAGAACATCCTCCCTTATACGTCACCTGCAGCACATTCATCATAAGTCAGTGACAAGTTCAAAAACTTTGGGTGACAGCGGAAGCAGTCCACTGACCACTAAATCCCTTCCTCTTGTAACCAAGCTCCTGCAAACCACACCACCAACTCCCTCAGTGTCAATTTCCTCCTTACCCAGGAAAGCCAATAGTCCTGCAGGCCATGTCACTGTCAAGTCTGACGAGTCCTCTCCTGCCTGGGATTCCTCCGATGCATCCTTGAGTGTAACGCCTACTGCTGCTGGCGCTGCTGTTGTTGCTGCTGGGAGTCGATCGTCATCCCAGAGGGGAAGTCGGAAGACCACTTGTACTACTTCCAGTTAGCAATTGACTGTCCAACAGTCCTTTGCGAGGAAGATGAAATATCACAGCAGTCATCCTGCTGCAAAGCGGATAACTGAGGCCTTGGCAGCCTAGGCGGTGAGAAACGTGGTTCCGGTATCCATCGTTAATTCAGAGCCAACTATAGACTTGATTGAGGTACTGTGTCCCCGGTACCAAATACCATCTAGGTTCCATTTCTCTAGGCAGGCGATACCGAAAATGTACACAGACCTCAGAAAAAGACTCACCAGTGTCCTAAAAAATGCAGTTGTACCTAATGTCCACTTAACCACGGACATGTGGACAAGTGGAGCAGGGCAGACTCAGGACTATATGACTGTGACAGCCCACTGGGTAGATGTATTGCCTCCCGCAGCAAGAACAGCAGCGGCGGCACCAGTAGCAGCATCTCGCAAACGCCAACTCGTTCCTAGGCAGGCTACGCTTTGTATCACCGCTTTCCAGAATAGGCACACAGCTGAAAACCTCTTACGGCAACTGAGGAAGATCATCGCAGAATGGCTTACCCCAATTGGACTCTCCTGGGGATTTGTGACATCGGACAACGCCAGCAATATTGAGCGTGCATTACATCTGGGCAAATTCCATCACGTCCCATGTTTTGCACATACCTTGAATTTGGTGGTGCAGAATTATTTAAAAAACGACAGGGGCGTGCAAGAGATGCTGTCGGTGGCCCGAAGAATTGCGGGCCACTTTCGGCATTCATGCTCCGCGTACAGAAGACTGGAGCACCACCAAACATTCCTGAACCTGCCCTGCCATCATCTGAAGCAAGAGGTGGTAACGAGGTGGAATTCAACCCTCTATATGCTTCAGAGGATGGAGGAGCAGCAAAAGGCCATTCAAGCCTGTACATCTGGCCACGATATAGGCAAAGGAGGTGGAATGCACCTGACTCAAGCGCAGTGGAGAATGATTTCAACGTTGTGCAAGGTTCTGCAACCCTTTGAACTTGCCACACGTGAAGTCAGTTCAGACACTGCCAGCCTGAGTCAGGTCATTCCCCTCATCAGGCTTTTGCAGAAGAAGCTGGAGACATTGAACGAGGGGCTAAAACAGAGCGATTCCGCTAGGCATGTGGGACTTGTGGATGGAGCCCTTAATTCGCTTAACCAGGATTCACGGGTGGTCAATCTGTTGAAATCAGAGCACTACATTTTGGCCACCGTGCTCGATCCTAGATTTGCAACCTACGTTGTATCTCTCTTTCCGGCAGACACAAGTCTGCAGAGGTTCAAAGACCTGCTGGTGAGAAAATTGTCAAGTCAAGCGGAACGTGACCCGTCACCATCTACTCCTTCACATTCTCCCGCAACTGGGGGTGCGAGGAAAAGGCTAAGAATTCCGAGCCCACCCGCTGGCGGTGATGCAGGGCAGTCTGGAGCGAGTGCTGACATCTGGTCCGGACTGAAGGACCTGGCAACGATTACTGACATGTCGTCTACTGTCACTGCATATGATTCTCTCACCATTGAAAGAATGGTGGAGGATTATATGAGTGACCGCATCCAAGTAGGCACGTCAGACAGTCCGTACGTATACTGGCAGGAAAAAGAGGCAATTTGGAGGCCCTTGCACAAACTGGCTTTATTCTACCTAAGTTGCCCTCCCTCCAGTGTGTACTCCGAAAGAGTGTTTAGTGCAGCCGCTCACCTTGTCAGCAATCGGTGTACGAGGTTACTTCCAGAAAATGTGGAGAAGATGATGTTCATTAAAATGAATTATAATCAATTCCTCCGTGGAGACATTCACCAGCAGCAATTGCCTCCAGAAAGTACACAGGGAGCTGAGATGGTGGATTCCAGTGGGGACGAATTAATAATCTGTGAGGAGGGGGATGTACACAGTGAAAGGGGTGAGGAATCGGAGGATGATGATGAGGTGGACATCTTGCCTCTGTAGAGCCAGTTTGTGGAAGGAGAGATTGATTGCTTCTTTTTTGGTGGGGGCCCAAACCAACCAGTCATTTCAGTCACAGTCGTGTGGCAGACCCTGTCACTGAAATGATGGGTTCATTAAAGTGTGCATGTCCTGTTTATACAACATAAGGGTGGGTGGGAGGGCCCAAGGACAATTCCATCTTGCACCTCTTTTTTCTTTCATTTTTCTTTGCATCATGTGCTGTTTGGGGACAATTTTTTTGAAGGGCCATCCTGCCTGACACTGCAGTGCCACTCCTAGATGGGCCAGGTGTTTGTGTCGGCCACTTGTGTCGCTTAGCTTAGTCACACAGCGACCTTAGTGCGCCTCTTTTTTTCTTTGCATCATGTGCTGTTTGGGGACAATTTTTTTGAAGGGCCATCCTGCCTGACACTGCAGTGCCACTCCTAGATGGGCCAGGTGTTTGTGTCGGCCACTTGGGTCGCTTAGCTTAGTCACCCAGCTACCTCATTGCGCCTCTTTTTTTCTTTGCATCATGTGCTGTTTGGGGAGTATTTTTTTGAAGTGCCATCCTGTCTGACACTGCAGTGCCACTCCTAGATGGGCCAGGTGTTTGTGTCGGCCACTTGTGTCGCTTAGCTTAGTCACACAGCGACCTTGGTGCGCCTCTTTTTTTCTTTGCATCATGTGCTGTTTGGGGACAATTTTTTTGAAGGGCCATCCTGCCTGACACTGCAGTGCCACTCCTAGATGGGCCAGGTGTTTGTGTCGGCCACTTGGGTCGCTTAGCTTAGTCACCCAGCTACCTCATTGCGCCTCTTTTTTTCTTTGCATCATGTGCTGTTTGGGGAGTATTTTTTTGAAGTGCCATCCTGTCTGACACTGCAGTGCCACTCCTAGATGGGCCAGGTGTTTGTGTCGGCCACTTGTGTCGCTTAGCTTAGTCACACAGCGACCTTGGTGCGCCTCTTTTTTTCTTTGCATCATGTGCTGTTTGGGGACAATTTTTTTGAAGGGCCATCCTGCCTGACACTGCAGTGCCACTCCTAGATGGGCCAGGTGTTTGTGTCGGTCACTTGGGTCGCTTAGCTTAGTCACACAGCTACCTCATTGCGCCTCTTTTTTTCTTTGCATCATGTGCTGTTTGGGGAGTATTTTTTTGAAGTGCCATCCTGCCTGACACTGCAGTGCCACTCCTAGATGGGCCAGGTGTTTGTGTCGGCCACTTGTGTCGCTTAGCTTAGTCACACAGCGACCTTGGTGCGCCTCTTTTTTTCTTTGCATCATGTGCTGTTTGGGGAGTATTTTTTTGAAGGGCCATCCTGTCTGACACTGCAGTGCCACTCCTAGATGGGCCAGGTGTTTGTGTCGGCCACTTGTGTCGCTTAGCTTAGCCATCCAGCGACCTCGGTGCAAATTTTAGGACTAAAAATAATATTGTGAGGTGTGAGGTGTTCAGAATAGACTGAAAATGAGTGGAAATTATGGTTATTGAGGTTAATAATACTATGGGATCAAAATGACCCTCACATTCTATGATTTAAGCTGTTTTTTAGGGTTTTTTGAAAAAAACACCCGAATCCAAAACACTCCCGAATCCGACAAAAACTTTCGGTGAGGTTTTGCCAAAACGCGTCCGAATCCAAAACACGGCCGCGGAACCGAACCCAAAACCAAAACACAAAACCCGAAAAATTTCTGGTGCACATCACTAGTTAATATAGACTAGAAAAAACTAACAGAGAAGTTCCCTCATGTACATAATGTTAACACCCAATTTTAAGCCTAACTCAAATCCTAACCCTAAAATTTCTATTCAACATAATTCTGTCGACTTTATGACATTCAATATTATGGTGGTATTGCGTCTTGATGTGCCCAGTAAAGTTGAATTTGAGGTACCACCCTTCACTATAGAGAGGTTCAGGGTTGTGCAGCAGATATCTAAACCACTGGCATTCCTACCTAAGTCCAAGAGATGTTGGAATGTGAACGTAGCACTGCCTTGCTGGGAGAGATCATAGATGGAACGCTGTTGGCTAGAACAAGAGTGGAGTACTGTACTAGTACAGTTCCCCACACAGGAGTTTACACTGGTCCAACGATGCTTAGTAAGTGCGGTTAGAGATGTGACAGCATTAAAGGGGTATAGCTGCTATTTCTGCCTGCTAGGGGTACATGTTTTTTTTAACAGTTAAAGATGGCTTTTGTCCTGAGTTAGTACAGTACGTTTCAATGGGAGAAGATAGAACAGCCACTGATTCCACAAATATATGCTCCACTGGTACTAGAAAATAGAATTTTAATTACCTACTGGTAAATCCTTTTCTCGTAGTCTGTAGGGGATACTGGGAATCCATTTAGTACCGTGGGTATAGACGGGTCCACTAGGAGCCATGGGCACTATAGAAGTTTGATTGTGTGTGCTGGCTCCTCCCTCTATGCCCCTCCTCCCAGACTCAGTCTAGGAAACTGTGCCCAAGGAGACGGACATACTTTGAGAGATGGATATAAAAAAGGAAAGTGGTGAGAATTCAAACCAGCACAACCAGAACAAGAGGAAAGCCATGCTAGCCAAACTTGCAAACAGGGACAGCAACAGCTGAATCAAACAACATTACTTAACCAAGTAACAGAGCAGGAAGAACAAAGTACCAGGTGGGCGCCCAGTATCCCCTATGGACTACGAAAAAAGGATTTACTGGTAGGTAATTAAAATCCTATTTTCTCTTACATCCTAGGGGATACTGAGAATCCATTTAGTACCATGGGGATGTACCAAAGCTCCCAAACCGGGTGGGAGAGTGCTGAGGTTGACCTGATTGACCAAATTGAAGGTCCTCAGAGGTCAAAGTATCGAACTTGTAAAACTTAGCTAACGTGTTCGAACTCGACCAAGTAGCTGCTCGGCACAGCTGTAAAGCTGAAACACCCCGGGCTACCGCCCAAAAGGAACCACTGACCTAGTAGAGTGGGCTGGAACAGATTTCGGAATCGACAGTCCTGCCGTGGAATAAGCATGCTGGATAGTGAGCCTGATCCAGCGTGCAATGGACTGCTTCGAAGCAGGACACACAATTTTATTGGGATCATAAAGAACGAACAGCGAGTCCGGTTTCCTGTGACGAGCTGTTCTCTTTACACAGACCTTCAAAGCCCTTACGACCTCCAAAGACTTTGAAGTAGCAGAGGCACCCATAACAGCTGGAACCACAATAGGCTGGTTGATGTAAATCGCGGACACCACCTTAGGAAGAAATTGCTGATGAGTCCTAAGTTCAGCTCTGTCCTCATGGAAAATTAAGTAGGGGCTCTTGTGAGACAACGCCCCCAGCTCCAACACATGTCTTGCTGAAGCCAAGGCCAACAGTGTGACGGTCTTCCACTTAAGGTACTTTACATCTACCTCCTGCAACAGTTTAAACCAGTCTGATTGAAGGAACTGCAGTACAAAATTGAGATCCCAAGGTGCCGTAGGAGGCACAAAGGGAGGTTGTAAGTGCAGAACACCTTTCAAGAATGTCTGGACCTCAGGGAGAGAAGCCAATTGTTTCTGAAAGAAAATAGACAAGGCCAAAATCTGAACTTTAATCAAGCCTAGGCGTAGGCCCACATCCACTCTCGGCTACAGGAAAACAGGAAATGTCCCAGATGAAATTCCATCGCAGAATATTGTCTGCTCTCACACCAAGAGACATATTTCTTTCAGATACGATTGTAATGTTTAGACGTTACCCCCTTTCTGGCTTGGATCATAGTCGGGATGACCTCCAGGCTAGAATCAACCGTTCAACTTCCATGCAGTTAAACGTAGCCATGGTAAGTCTTGATAGACGAACGGGCCCTGCTGCAGAAGATCCTCTCGAAGAGACAGACGCCACGGATCTTTGATCAGCATCTCGAGAAGATCCGCATACCAGGCCCTTCGTGACCAGTCCGGAAAAATGAGGATTGCTTGAACCTTTTACCTTTTTATTCTTTTTCTTGGGATCAGAGGAATGGGAGGAAACAAGTACACCAGCTGGTAAACCCACAGAGTTGTCAGGGCGTCTACCGCTACTGCCTGTGGGTCCCTTGACCTGGAACAATACCGCTTGAGCTTCTTGTTGAGTCGAGAGGCCATCATGTCGATTTGTGGATAACCCCACTGACGTGTTAACCACTGGAAAACCTCTGGGTGGAGGCCCCATTCCCTGGGTGCAGATCATGTCTGCTGAGGAAGTCTGCTTCCCAGTTGTCTACTCCCGGAATGAAGATCGCCGACAATGCCACAGCGTGTTTTTCCACCAAGAGGAGAATTCTTTACACCTCTGACATTGCGGCTCTGCTTTTCATTCCGCCCTGTCAGTTCATGTACTTTACCACCGTCACATTGTCCGACTGGACCTGAATGGCCTGATTCTGAAGAAGAGATGAGGCCTTCAGAAGGGCGTTGTAGATAGCTCTGAGTTCCAGGATGTTTATTGGAAGGACGACTTCCTGACTTAACCATCTTCCCTGAAACTGCACTCCCTGGGTGACTGCTACCCAACCTCTGAGGCTTGCATCTGTGGTTAGCAGAATCCAATTCTGAATCCCGAACCTCCGACCCTCGACTAGGTGAGAAGTCTGTAGCCACCACAGGAGGGAGATCCTGGCTTTTGGAGACATACGAATCCTCTGATGCATGTGAAGATGCGATCCTGACCATTTGTCCAACAGATACAGTTGGAAGGGCCTCACATGAAACCTTCTGTACTGAATCGCTTCATAAGAAGCCACCATTTTCCCCAGAAGGCATATGCAGGGATGCACTGAGATTCGGGTCGGCTTCAAGATGGCCCGAACCATCGACTGGGTTACCATTGCCTTTTCCAAGGGAAAAAATACTTTCTGAGACTCTGTGTCCAGTATCATTCCCAGGAACTGAAGCCTCTGCGTTGGTTCTAGATGAGATTTTGGCAGGTTCAGAATCCACCCATGATCCAAGAGGAGTCTGGTTGAGAGGGCAATGCTCTCCAACAGCTGTACCCTCTCTGTCTGTGGAGCAACATCATCATCTCTGCCATCACTTTGGTGAACTCCCTCGGTGCTGTGGAGAGACCAAATGGCAGGGCCTGAAACTGGTAGTGGCAGTTCTGCAGTGCAAACCATAGATAAGCCTGATGAGGTGGCCAGATTGGAATGTGAAGGTACGCATCCTTGACATCCAGAGACGCTAGGAATTCCCCCTCCTCCAGACCTGAGATTACTGCTCTCAACGACTCCATCTTGAATTTGAACACTCGTAAGAACGGACTCAATGACTTGAGGTTCAGAATCGGTCTTACCGAACCATCCAGTTTCGGTACTACAAACAAGCTGGAATAGTAACCCTTGTTTTGTAGATGAGGTGGAACTGGAACAATGACCTGGGTCTGTAACAGTTTTTGAATGGCGTTGTGTAAGTTTACTCTCACCTGTTGTGAATCTGGTAAGCCTGATTTGAAGAATCTATGAGGTGGGAGCTCCTGGAACTCCAGTTGTAGTCCTGGGATATATAGGCAGCCTCCAGTTTTCACAGTTCTTCATCCACGTCATCAAATCATCCAGCATCAAGTTTTCACAGTTCTTCATCCTCGTCTTCATACCCTCCAGCAACCAGTCTTCACAGTTCTTCAGCCTTGCCACTGCATCATTCTACCAACTTGACTTCACAATTCTTCAGTCTCATCCTTATATCAACCTACGAACATTCTTCACAGTTGTACAACCTCATTCATTTCATTCAGTGACTTGCGTCCCAGCAGTTTCCCAGTTCTGAACTAATTAGCCCCAGCTCCCTGCAGTCTCATTCATATCTGTTGTCCTCAATAAATATATGAAAAGGAATTACCTTCATCCTCCTTGTTTCCAGCACACAGGGGCATCTGCTCCTTCGGTTAGACTGAGTCCAACAGATCCACAAACACCATCTGTCCTGACAGGAGGCTGCACCAGGGACAGGTTATACAATTCTGCGTGAGAGCCTGGAGACTGATGCATCCACTATCGGTGGATTTTCCTATATTTTCCTGTCCTCAGGAGGAAAAGGAAAAGATGATAACAACTGCTTAGGAATTTGAAATTTCTTATCTGGATTAACCCACGGTTCTTCAAACAGGGTATTTAGTTCCTTTGACACAGGAACAGTGGCTGAGGATTTTTTCTTAATATTAAAGTAAGATTCCTCACTCTCCTCTGTCACCTTATCAGGAATATTTAAAATGTCTCTGATAGCATCAATGAGAGCCTCTACACTCTGTGACAGAGTACCCTCCCCTACCTCTGTGTCCACCTCACCTTCCTCCATTTCTGACCCTTCATTATCAGAGTCAGAATGCAGTATATGGGCCAAAGTACGTTTTGCAGACAAATGGTAGAGGACTGTGACGATGGTATTGGTACTGAGTACTTTTTTATGAACTCATCCATAGACTGCCTTAAGTGTTGCGTTTCTTTCTCATTACGAGATCATTTTGTAGAAATGGTGGAAATCATTCCCCTAATGGAGTCCAGCCATGCTGGTTCTGCCCCACTAGCCTGGGAAGGGATACTACACTGAGTACACACTAGTGAACCCCCTTGAGAAGAGAAACACTGTGCCTTACATGAAACACACTCTTTGCCTGACATACTGCAGTAGTGACAGCAAACACAGAGGAAAAGGTTAAAGAGAGTATGGAACCAGCACACGGTGCCCTTATCGCTAATGCCAAGCTTAGCCGGGTCGCAAACTAAGTACCTAGCTTGGGGATTTAGGGGGTCATTCCGAGTTGATCGCATGTAGCAACTTTTTGCTGCTCATGCGATCAACTAGACGCCGCCTATGGGGGAGTGTATTTTAGCATAGCAAGGCTGCGAACGCTTGTGCAGCCCTGCTATGCTAAAAAAGTTTTGTGCAGAACAAGACCAGCCCTGCAGTTACTTACCCTGTGCGACGGATCCAGCGATGAAGGTCCCGGAATTGATGTCAGACAACCGCCCTCCAAACACCTGGAACGCCTGCATTCAGATCTCCACACCCGGAAATCGGTGGTATCCACCCCGGAACGCCTCCCCGCTGTTAATCTTCTTGCGATCGTGCTAGCGTTCACTTTCTTCTGGTCGTTGCCCGGCGACGGCTGTCGTTGGGCAATGACGCGCGTGAGCATTGCAGGCGCCGTGCATTCGCATTTCCAACCCGTTCGCACCGCAGCGATCAACCACTGCGTGCGAACGGGCCCGAATAACCCCCTTAGTACACTAGTAAACCGCTCCCCACTACTTTCACCTACTGTTACCGCTGAGGTAAACTGGAGGCTTTCTGGAGGATCTGCGCGTCCCTGTTAGTCAGCGTCTGTGTCAGCTGCAGTGGGGAAAATGGCGCTTGTGAGCTGCCGGATCCGCTCATAGTGAAGCCCCACCCCTTCAATGGCGCACGGTCTTCCCGCTCTTTTTTATACTGGCTTATGGGTCTGTGTGCATAACATGGAGACATTCCCCTTTTATGGCTGTAGTCAGTGGTGCCGAGAGAGGGGGGGAGAGGGTACAAATTACCCGGGCCCAGGTCTGATGGAGGGGTCCAGTAATGGTCCAGTAGGGGCCAAGGCCACCTCCCCCTTACCTAGCAACTGTGTACTGGGCTGCATTGCGGCCATGGAGGTGCTTAAAATACTATTTTTTTCAGTATTTTTTTCTAAGGGCACATGACCACACCTCCTGTGATTAGGCCATGCCCCTTTAAAAGTACCTGGGCCCATCACGGCTCTTGGCTGCCCTGGCTGTAGTGCCAGTCTGGGTACTATATACACTACAGTGTACTTAGTCAGGAGACTCAGTCCGCCCCATGTAGAAGCCGTGCATCTCCGTACCCTCATGACGCCATAATGGCCGGCAACCCGATAACCAGGACGCTGGCTTAGTACTCACCACTCTTCATTCTTCTGGCTCTGTTAGGGGTGGCGGCGTTCTGCGGGAATGTACGCACGCCGTGGTGGGGCTGAGCTTCCCTCAGGAGCTAGCATTCTGTCAGCAGAGAAACGGGACCATTAACCCTTAGTGGGGTTGGACCATTCCCCCCTAAGTCACACGAAGCAGGCAGGCTGGTGCCATCCAGTCCTGCCTGAAAATAACAAACTTTACAAATAAATGTAGAAAACTCTTCAGGAGCTTCCATAAGCGTGACCTGCTCCTCTGGGCACATTTTCTAAACTGAGTCTGGTAGGAGGGGCTTAGAGGGAGGAGCCAGCACACACAATCAAACTTCTATAGTGCCCATGGCTCCTAGTGGGCCCATCTATACCCCGTGGTATTAAATGGATTCCCAGTATCCCCTAGGACATAAGATAAATGGAGCATTCCATTTGAGTTTACGCTGGCAGCCACAACTGTCACCATTAAGTATCTGCACGTGTAACAGCCCCATGCTAACCAGTTGGGAGAAGCTTAGCAATTAATAAGGTGCTGGCTGCATTTCCTCTATATTCCATCCATTAGGGAGGACTTGCTGTCCCTGATCTCCATGTATATTACAGGCTGGCACAGCTTACCCATTGTGTTGTATTACATTCTCCTCCTCACACAGGAAGAATGAGACATAGAGGTCAATATCATTCATTTATATTCCCCCTCAGCACTGTTCTGGCATAGCTCAACACACAAACCTCCCTGTGTAATTCTTCCTCCTACATTAGCCTTCTGTATAACAATTTGGAAGCACTCCATAAAATGATATGAAATGCTTTCTAATTCCTGGTGCCTGATTCCTCGCTGGTATAACTCTCAGGGTTTAATAGGCCTCACACCCACTGTAATGTACTGTAGGAATCCTGACAAATATACTGTAGCGCTGTTACGATGATTCCCCACATTTGCAGAACTTCAAACCAGATTTCAGATCCCAGCTCTTGATTTTGCCAAAATCACCAGATACAACATATTTACTGTATGAGTCGTCCTGCAAAACTTTCACTGATTCTCAATTCTACCCCCTGCTTGAATCTTTGGGATGCGTGAAGATGCCGGCTGTCGAGATCCCAGCAGTCAAAATACCGATACGAAAATCCAGACACCCGTTGGAATCCCGCCGCCGGAACTCCAAAAGGGGCAGTTGACCGACAGCCAGCATCCTTACGCTAAGAACAACTGGCAGGTTAAGTTTAGGGATGGGAAGGGGGGGGGGTAGGTTCAGGCGCCATGCGGTGGGTTAGGGTTAGGCTGTGGAGATGGGGTAGGTTAGTTTTAGGCTGCGGAGAGGGGGGTTTAGGGTTAGGCACCTCCGGGGGGGGGGGGGGGGTGGCTAGGGTCAGGCACTATAGATTATTGTGTATATTAAATTTAAACCAATGGTGGATATTGATTTTAACTAATAGTTTAATAATGCCTGGGGACTGTTCATCGCTCCACCTAATTGAAAGACAGCTATTGTATAAACTTTTCTTGTAGTGGTACAAAGACAACTTAACCTTAAAATACACATAGAAAGATAAAATAATTTATCTGGTGACATGCAAGAATAGCAGCAGCCTCTGTACTACTTACACACTGGGACAGGACTCAGGAGGACTCTCTGTGTGTGTCTCTATCTCTAGACCCAAATGGTTTAGTTGCATAACAGTTTACACAGGACTCAGACACCCAGGCAGGGAGGAGGAGGAGAAGCTGGGATCCCTGTGTCACTTACAGCTCTCTCCATCCTCCTATCTCTCCTCTGGTCAGAAAGCTCCATCAGTAGCTTATGAACCATTATATTCCTGCATACTGTCCTGCTAGCATTCTGGCTGCTGGTTCTGCTGCTGCTTAAGAGAGAAAGCTAGTGATGTCAGTTGTCAGTTTGCTCTGGCTGGGGTTTTTGGGCCCTGACAGTATGCCCTGCACCCCCCCCCCCCCCCCCCCCTTAATCTGGCTATGGATATGGGGTAATTATATCTTGACATATTTCCTATTGTATGTAACTTCACTCCCAGTGTTATATTTACATTCCTGTTTATTATTTTGTCTCAGTTTTTATATTTGATTACCGCTACCCCTATCTACCTTCTGTACTCACTGGTATATCTATATCTGGCAGCTGCGGCGGAGGCGTAATACTAATCACTGGGAACATGGTGCGGGCGCCATGTTCCTAGAGAGCTCTACTTGCACAGTGCGGAGTTTACCCTACTGCGCAGACCGCGAAAAGGAGGAGTGGCGACACAGACTGAACGGTATATGGACCCCCCCTTAAGGCACCCCTGTCTGTACTGTTTGAATTTATAAGTAAGATTTTAGTCATCCTGACACGGAAAGCAGACTACTATACCAAAGTGCGAGAAACATCATCAAACTATGTATATATAAACCATAGGGGCAGCTGTACTAAGCCTTGAAGAGTGATAAAGTGGAGACAGATAAACCAGCCAATCAGCTCCTAACTGCCATGCTACAGCCTGTGTTTGAAAAATGACAGTTAGGAGCTGATTGGTTGGTACTGGTAGTTTATCTCTCTCCGAAGCTTAGTACATCTCCCCCATAACCTGAACCTTCCTGATATTTAAAAGATCAAAGAGTGATATCCCGAGCAATATTAGAATATTACAAGGCTGATTTACATTAATGTTTCACAGATATGCAGTGAAGGGTATTTACTATCGTGTATCATCAAGATATGGATTCTGCTTCCATTTAAAGTGAATTTTGAACATTAGTTACAAGGCCCCTACGGGAATCTGCGCTGTTCATTGAATACATAACTAATCTGGAGATTACAAACACTACAGATCTCTGCTCCTCCTAATGACACAACAATCCCTAGAACAATAAGATCCTGCGATTAATCATGGTTCACTGACAATTCTCCTATATTGTGGGGACATTTCCATGCATAACGCATTGTTACATATTTTGGTTAATGTGATGATTCATAATGTTACATAACAGCTGATGAAAGAGGAAGATTAATATGTTTAAAATAGTAAAAACAAAACAACAGCAATATACAGATGTATCTAAATGGCATAAAACATACATTGATACATACAGTACCAATTCTATGTATTGATGAG
Organism: Pseudophryne corroboree; assembly: GCF_028390025.1. Lineage (NCBI taxonomy): Eukaryota > Metazoa > Chordata > Amphibia > Anura > Myobatrachidae > Pseudophryne > Pseudophryne corroboree. The sequence goes on along the minus strand of NC_086448.1, from coordinate 68,967,816 downwards.
GATATGGTATGTGTATATAGATACCCTAATGTAAGTCTGATGCCTGGCGTCTCACTTTTATTAAATATTTTTTTTCTCCTCATTACCCCCCTCCGCCTCCCCATCTCCCCGCCTTTATTCCCTCCCCCCTCCCAATACTTCTTCCCCACCCCCACATTGTCTCTATCACGGTTCCAGTGTGAATGGTCGACCATGTTATGGTCGACAGTCATTAGGTCGACCACTATTGGTCGACATTGACATGGTCGACATGGACACATGGTCCACACATGAAAATGGTCGACACATGAAAGGTCGACATGTGAAAAGGTCGACATGAGTTTTGTAACTTTTTTTGGTGTCGTTTTTTGCGTAAAGTGACTGGGAACCCCAATTAGTGCACCGCGACCCTCGCATGGCTCGCTTCGCTCGCCATGCTTCGGGCATGGTGCCTTCGCTCCGCTACCGCTTCGCTCGGCACACTTTACCATTCCAATCGTAGTCCATGTGGATCGTAAAGTATGGAAAAGTTCCCCAAAAGAAAAAAAAGTTAAAAAACCCATGTCGACCTTTTCATGTGTCGACCTTTCATGTGTCGACCATTTTCATGTGTCGACCATGTGTCAATGTTGACCATGTCAATGTCGAACAATAGTGGTCGACCTAATGACTGTCGACCATAACATGGTCGACCATGTGAACGGATACCCTCTATCACCGCCCCCTCACTCTCTCTAGTGCATCTCTGACACTGGTGATTCCTGTGTGATGACATCATTTTTATCAGCAGTCAATCTAGGGATGGACATCGGTGGGTTATTCATCGATGGTTACCATCGATGGTACCATTAATGGATAACCTCGATGGAGGGAAACCATCTGTAAATTAACCATTGATGGTTGTGACCATCGACGGTCACCCTTCCTTTGATATTGAGTGAGTCGCGTGCCAATCAGAGCCCGGGGCGTGGCTTTGTGGGTGTTGGGGGCGGAGATATGCTCAGTGTTCCTGACACCATGGAGGAAAAAAATATATATTTGATAGCTCTTAATCATCTATGGTGGGAAACCATCTGGTTCTCCCCCATCAATGGTAAAAGTAGAATCATCAGGGGTCAATGGCCATTCCTAAGTCTGTATTGTAGAAGGTCTGTCACATCTCCTCAATGTGCGGGCAATGGAAGCCCGGGCGGTCACCCCAACGGTGCCCAACACAAGGGAAATGGGACATAGCCAGCTACCGGAGCAGAGGAGGACCCGCTGCCTGAAAAAAGTAAAAATGGAAGACTTAGCCATCACAGAGCAAGATGTGGGAGTGGGTGGGTTTGCAGAATAGTAGAGGTGGGGAGTGGAAGACAGGACAGGGTGGAGAGTGCGGGAAGTGTGGGGTGGAAGACCAGGTTTAATATACTAAACTATAACATACTCTCCTAGGGTGGGTATATGCCATGTCCAACATGCATGAGCAGTGGGTGCCAGGGCGCACGCATCCCCTCTAACAGCCAGGGAAGAGAAGGACTCACCGGGTACATAATTATGAAGCCGTGGGAGTGGAATGACAGAGAGGGATCAGGGCAGGACAGAGTGGAGGGCAGATCAAGACAGAGCAGTGAACATAAAGGGGGGCGGGGTAGGACATGACATAGCGGGGGCAGGGTGATGCAGTGGATAGAGGGGGTGGGTGAGGCAGAGCAATAAACATAAAGGGACAGGACACAGCAGGACAGGGTGATGCAGTGGATGGGGGTAGAGCAGTGAGCAGATTGTGGCGTGTTCTTCATTGTAACGTATCTTTATTCATTATCAAGTCTACATATGTGTAGACACTGGATTAATATTTCCTTACTCATTTCCTTTTTATAAGGGTGTTTCCATATTTATGGGCCACCCTGCATATTAAAGCACAATGTATATCACTGTACTCAGATGACAACCTCTGAGTGGGGCCACATACTATGTCATGCTGATTCCTGGGTGCCTCTAATTACATCACAGCCTTACTGCATTGCGGAAGCCAAGGCAGGGAATGAGCATAGGAAGCTAAATCAGAGGGAAGCACTTAGCTTCCCAACAGACTGGATACCTGGAATTATACGGCAATATCACTGGATTTATACAGCAGGATCAATGGACATATACGGCAGTATCACTGGACATATACGGCAGTATCACTGGACTGGATTTATACGCCAGTACCACTGGAATTATACGACAGGATCACTGGAATTATACGGCAGTACCGCTGGACATATACGGCAGTATCAATGGACATATATGGCAGTATCAATGGATATATATGGAAGTATCACTGGACATTTACGGCTGTATCACTGGACTGGACTTGTACGCCAGTACCACTGGAATTATACGGCAGAATCACTGGAGTTTATGCGCCAGTACCACTGGAATTATACGGCAGGATCACTGGAATTATACGGCAGTATCACTGGACATATACGGCAGTATCACTGGACTGGATTTATGCGCCAGTACCACTGGAATTATACGACAGGATCACTGGAATTATACGGCAGTACCGCTGGACATATACAGCAGTATCAATGGACATATATGTCAGTATCAATGGATATATATGGCAGTATCACTGGATATATACGGCAGTATCACTGTACTGGATTTATACGCCAGTACCACTGGAATTATACGGCATGATCACTGGATTTATACGCCAGTACCATTGGAATTATACGGCAGGATCACTGGACTGGACTTATACGCCAGTACCACTGGAATTATATGGCAGGATCACTGGATTTATACGCCAGTACCATTGGAATTATACGGCAGGATCACTGGACTTATACGCCAGTACCACTGGAATTATATGGCAGGATCACTGGAATTATACGGCTGGATCACTGGATTTATTTTATACGGCATTACCGCTGGACATTTACGGCAGTACCACTGGAGATATACGGCAGTACCACTGGACATATACAGCAGCACAGGGACACCACCACTGGACTGATGCAGGACAACACAGCACCACTGCAATGGACTGGACTTATACAGCAGCACTGGACATACTTACCCTGAGCGACGGATCCAGCGACGAAGGTCCCGAGATTGACGTCAGACATCTGCCCTCCAAACGCCTGGATACGCCTGCGTTCAGATCTCCATGCCCGGAAAACGGTGAGTATCCGCCCCGGAACGTCTCCTTCCTGTCAATCTTCTTGCGATCGCGCTAGCGATCACTTTCTTCTTTGTTCAGGCCGCTGCCCGGCAACGGCGCGTGCGCATTGCGGCCGCCGTGCATGCGCAGTTCCCACCTGTTCGCACCGCAGCAAAGAACTGCTGCGTGCGAACGGGTCGGAATGACCCCCTATGTTCCTACTCAACACTGTAGCTGTATATTGCATGAGCTATATAACCAAACATACTAATTAATGTATGCATATCCGAATACCTGTAACAGGCCCCTGGGTAATATCTTCTTTTAGCCTAATGAAAATGCCTAATGAGATCAACATGCACAACATGACATGTCACAGGGCAGGATGTACTAAAGGAAAAATGCGGTAAAACCCCCGAAAACGGGGGTTTTACCGCATTTTCAAATTTACTAAGACCCTACCGCCGCGTTTTCGCCGTCCAGGGTATCGCCATCTTTGGATGGCAATACCCTATAGAAGCCTATGGGCTTCTTATCGCCGACCGTCATCGCGCACCGCTCAGCATTCAAGCGGCGCTACTAATGTACAGTGGGCGTAACTGACCACGCCCCCTGTATTAAGCCACACCCCGTTTCCTGCACGGGGCGCAGAGCGGGTTTGAACCGGCCCTGATCTTAATACATCCCGCTCTGGGGGCAGTCTGCTGCTGCTTCCCGGCGTCTAGCCAGTGTGGGGACCCCTGGGAGGTGACGGAGACCCCCCGCAGACCACCCCACAGGTATGGCGGGGGGCCTCCGTCACTGCATTGCGATATTGATCGCATATGTTAGTACATATGCGATCAACATCGCAGCGGTAAGCAGCAAGGGGTGGCGATGTATCTTAATCAGTAGCGGATCTTGCCACGGGCAAGCAGGACTTTTGCCCGGGGCGCCGCCTTCCGGAGGGCGCCACACCATGGCAAGATCCGCCACTGCTGTGCCCTCCGCTGCCCGCTGTGTCCCCCGTCTGTTCCTCCTGTGAAGGGAACTAGACGCGTAGCGTCTAGTTTCCCTTCGTGGAGAGTACCTTTACTGAGCGGTGCGCAATGACGTCATCGCGCACTGCACAGCAAAGGTCCTCTCCACGAAGGGAACTAGACGCTATGTGTCTAGTTTCCCTTCGTGGAGAGGACCTTTTGCTGTGCGGTGCGCGATGACGTCATCGCGCACCGCTCAGCATTCAAGCGGCGCTACTAATGTACAGGGGGCGTAACTGACCACGCCCCTGTATTAAGCCACACCCCATTTCCTGCCCGGGGCGCAGAGCGGGCTTGAACCGGCCCTGATCTTCTTAATACATCCCGCTCTGGGTCCGATAACATCAATAATGATCCTCTAATAAAATTCATTTCAAATTCATTGTGTACAAACTCCCGGTCCGTTACTATTTTGTTAATCCAAATAATATTACGTGTATTTGTTAGAATTGTATAATTTTGCCCAGTAGTCATTGAGCGGTTTCTTTAAACCTCTGCATACTTTAGCAGGGTGCGGTGTCATTTTACTAAGCGTACTGCAAATTACAGGAAGAGTTCTAGAAGAGGTATGATTAGTGTACGGGAGGATATGTGATAGGAATTATGTGACATTAATATGGTGACTCACACGAATCCGTTACTGAATAGATCTTACTTCTATTAATATCTCAGCTTGAAACTTTTAATTCTTACTCATCTGAAGCTATAAAGAATTGTCTGCAAATTCCATATTTTACTGTATTCCATAAATTACATAGAACCTGTCAACTTTTTGTTAAGGTACTTTCACATAGAGGAAGATGTATCAAGCATTGGACAGAGATAATATGGAGAGAGATAAACTACCCACCAACCAACTTCTGACATTTTTCAATCACAGCCTGCAATATGGCAGGAGGTGTGGGCGGTCTGAGGGGCCTCGATGATGCGTCAGCGTAGCCCCTCCCACACTGTACAATACCTGTAATATCAGCATTTGCATAGCGCGGGGGGGTGGCCTTGATGACGCAACACTGACTGCCATTTCCCCGTGCCACCTCCACTGTGCGGCTCCACCCCCCAATCCGCCCCCAATTCTGAGTCACGTCTGCCCTCCCCAGTGATGTCGAGAGAGGGGGGAGAGGGTATAAAATACCTGGACCCAGGTCTGATGGAGGGGCCCAGTGGCGGTCCCAGGCTCCCTCTCCCTTACATGGCAGCAGCAGCTGCAGCTCTTATCCTCAGCCCAACACAAGCTGCTGTGTGCTGGGCTGCAGTGTGGCCATGGAGGAACTCAAAATACCATTTTCAGTATTTTTTTCTAAGGGTGTATGACCACGCCTCCTGTGGTTAGGCCACGCCCCCTGATAAGTACCTGGCCCCGGCCAGACTCTCTACTGCCCTGGCCCTCCCCTGCCCACTGCTGTGCCGAGCCCTCTCCCGAAGGAGGCAGTCAGAAAGTCGGCAACCCTGCAGAAGAGCCACTGTGCAAAATAAGTCATTGATATTATAAATTATTAATTTACTAAATAAATATTATTTTGCATAAGGACCCGTTCAGAACGAGCAGGGTTAAATATATTTTCTGTGAAGAAAGGGAACATATAATGTATCTTATGTATTATATCTACCTCCATGTCTTTTATTTTGTCAAATGGCAATGAAACCTTACTCTTCTTGTTCCCAGTGGCGCTGAGAGAGCTGAGGGGGCAGGTACAAATTACCCGGGAACGGGCTGCCGGAGGGGGCCGAGGTCCAGAGACGGCCATAGGCATAGGCAAACTAGGCAATTGCCTAGGGCATTTGATATGCCTAGGGGCATCAGCAGCTTCTGCTGATTAAAATGATATGCAACATGTCTATATTCTGTGTGTAGCATTCCATATGCAGATACAGCCACAGTCTCACACAGTATATAGGCATACTGCATATCATTTTAGTCAGCTGAAGCTGCTTGTGCATCCTAGCCACATAGCAATGCAAATAAGATGCATTTTCATAAAAAAAAGTGCCCAACGTTAGCATTGAGGCAAGATTTATGAGGACACATCTGTATCCAAGCAGAGGCAGAGGTCTCAGTGTTAGTGGCAGTGTGATTGCTGTGTGCATGTGAGTGGGTTGGTTGTGCAGTAGTGTTCTGAATATGTGTAAGGAGCATTATGTGTGTCATGTAAAAATGCATTAATAATATGCAACATATGTGTAAGGGGCACTATACGTGTCATTATGTGTGTAAGGGCATTAATAATGTGCGGCATATGTGTAACAGGGTACTACTGTATGTGTGTCATTATGTGTATAGGGGCACTAATAATTGGCAACAAATGTGTAGGGGGTACTATGTGTGTCATTATGTGTATAAGGGCATTAATGTGCAGCATATGTGTAAGGGACATTATGTGTAAAAGGGCATTAATAAAGGTTGTCATAATGTGTAAGGCACATTATGTTTATAAGGACATTAATAATGTGTCTCATATGTGTAAGGGGCATTACTGTGTGGAATAATATGTATATAGGTTCTCTACTATGTGGCGTTGCATATAGAAAGGGCACTTTTGTGTCATCTAATGTGAATAAAGAGCAATAGGGTATGGTGTAATGTGAATAAGGAGCAATTCAGTGTGATGTCATGTGAATAAGGGGCTCTACTGTGAGGAGTAATGTTTATAAGGTACAGTGATACTACTGTGGGATGTAATATGAATTATGGACACTATCGCATGATCAAATGTGAATAAAGTTGCAGTACTGTGTGGCGTAATTGGAATTGGGGTTACTATTGTGTGGCCATGCCCCTTGCCAGCAAAACCACACCCCTTTTTGGGCTGTGCGCCAAATGTGCAAACTGTTCCTATTTAAAATATAGAGGATACAAACTCCAAAATAAGGACTGCTTTGGGTGAGGGGTGATGGTGCTGGGAAAGAGGTGCAAGGTCAGAGGCGGAACCAGCGGTGGTGCTAGGGGGCACCAGCCAAAATCTTGCCTAGGGCATCATATTGCTTAGGGCCGGCTCTGCCGAGGTCCAATACCTCCCTGTGCTGTTGACGGCGCCGGTGGCACCATTTTCCCGGCGATCTTTTCGGGAAGATGGCCCCACACATAGAAAGCAAAGACTCTGGCACTCTTTGCTCTCTAGTGGCAGGTGTCCTCTTTCCAAATATCACTGGGAAGATGGTGCTGGCCAGAGAGGAGGGACCTGCTTACTGATAAAGTAAGGTAGGAAGCGCCTGACCTCCCACGCATCCCTCCCCCACCGGTGCCCCTCCGGGGCTCTCTACAGCCCTGCTTGTTCTTTCACACCTGCATCCGACTCCTCACATACTATATATAGTAGAATGAAGCCTATAGAGCAGGGGTGGGCAATTATTTCAGCTGGGGGGCCGCTTAACACTTACAGCAAATATTCGAGGGCCACACACAAAATACTCAAAAAGAGATCCCTTTTTACACATTACGGCAGACAGCGCCCCCGTTTTAACACATTACGGCAGACAGCGCCCCCTTTTTACACATTACGGCAGACAGCGCCCCCGTTTTACACATTACGGCAGACAGCGCCCCCTTTTTACACATTACGGCAGACAGAGCCCCCGTTTTTACACATTACGGCAGACAGCGTCCCCTTTTTACACATTACGGCAGACATCGTCCCCGTTTTTACACATTACAGCAGACAGGGCCCCCGTTTTTACACATTACGGCAGACATCGTCCCCGTTTTACACATTACAGCAGACTAGAGATGAGCGGGTTTGGTTTCTCTGAAACCGAACCCGCACGAACTTCATGTTTTTTTCACGGGTCCGAGCAGACTCGGATCCTCCCGCCTTGCTCGGTTAACCCGAGCGCGCCCGAACGTCATCATGACGCTGTCGGATTCTCGCGAGACTCGGATTCTATATAAGGAGCCGCGCGTCGCCGCCATTTTCACACGTGCATTGAGATTGATAGGGAGAGGACGTGGCTGGCGTCCTCTCCATTAGAAATTAGATTAGAAGAGAGAGAGAGATTGTGCAGAGTCAGACAGAGTTTACCACAGTGACCAGTGCAGTTGTTGTTAGTTAACTTTTATTTATTTTAATATAATATATCCGTTCTCTGCTATATCCGTTCTCTGCCTGAAAAAAAACGATACACAGCAGCAGCCAGTCACACAGTGTGACTCAGTCTGTGTGCACTCAGCTCAGCCCAGTGTGCTGCACATCAATGTATAAAAGGCAAAGCTTATAATAATTGTGGGGGAGACTGGGGAGCACTGCAGGTTGTTATAGCAGGAGCCCCCAGGAGTACATAATATTATATTAATTTAAAATTAAACAGTGCACACTTTTGCTGCAGGAGTGCCACTGCCAGTGTGACTAGTGGTGACCAGTGCCTGACCACCAGTATAGTAGTATATTGTTGTATGTATTGTATACTATCTCTTTATCAACCAGTCTATATTAGCAGCAGACACAGTACAGTGCGGTAGTTCACGGCTGTGGCTACCTCTGTGTCGGCAGTCGGAACTCGGCAGGCAGTCCGTCCATCCATAATTGTATTACAATATATACCACCTAACCGTGGTATTTTTTTTTCTTTCTTTATACCGTCGTCATAGTGTCATACTAGTTGTTACGAGTATACTACTATCTCTTTATCAACCAGTGTACAGTGCGGTAGTTCACGGCTGTGGCTACCTCTGTGTCGGCAGTCGGCAGGCAGTCCGTCCATCCATAATTGTATTATTATTATAATATATACCACCTAACCGTGGTTTTTTTTTCATTCTTTATACCGTCATAGTGTCATACTAGTTGTTACGAGTATACTACTATCTCTTTATCAACCAGTGTACAGTGCGGTAGTTCACGGCTGTGGCTACCTCTGTGTCGGCAGTCGGCAGGCAGTCCGTCCATCCATAATTGTATTATTATTATAATATATACCACCTAACCGTGGTTTTTTTTTCATTCTTTATACCGTCGTCATAGTGTCATACTAGTTGTTACGAGTATACTACTATCTCTTTATCAACCAGTGTACAGTGCGGTAGTTCACGGCTGTGGCTACCTCTGTGTCGGCAGTCGGCAGGCAGTCCGTCCATCCATAATTGTATTATTATTATAATATATACCACCTAACCGTGGTTTTTTTTTCATTCTTTATACCGTCGTCATAGTGTCATACTAGTTGTTACGAGTATACTACTATCTCTTTATCAACCAGTGTACAGTGCGGTAGTTCACGGCTGTGGCTACCTCTGTGTCGGCAGTCGGCAGGCAGTCCGTCCATCCATAATTGTATTATTATTATAATATATACCACCTAACTGTGGTATTTTTTTTTCTTTCTTTATACCGTCGTCATAGTGTCATACTAGTTGTTACGAGTATACTACTATCTCTTTATCAACCAGTGTACAGTGCGGTAGTTCACGGCTGTGGCTACCTCTGTGTCGGCAGTCGGCAGGCAGTCCGTCCATCCATAATTGTATTATTATTATAATATATACCACCTAACCGTGGTTTTTTTTTCATTCTTTATACCGTCATAGTGTCATACTAGTTGTTACGAGTATACTACTATCTCTTTATCAACCAGTGTACAGTGCGGTAGTTCACGGCTGTGGCTACCTCTGTGTCGGCAGTCGGCAGGCAGTCCGTCCATCCATAATTGTATTATTATTATAATATATACCACCTAACCGTGGTTTTTTTTTCATTCTTTATACCGTCGTCATAGTGTCATACTAGTTGTTACGAGTATACTACTATCTATTTATCAACCAGTGTACAGTGCGGTAGTTCACGGCTGTGGCTACCTCTGTGTCGGCAGTCGGCAGGCAGTCCGTCCATCCATAATTGTATTATTATTATAATATATACCACCTAACCGTGGTTTTTTTTTCATTCTTTATACCGTCGTCATAGTGTCATACTAGTTGTTACGAGTATACTACTATCTCTTTATCAACCAGTGTACAGTGCGGTAGTTCACGGCTGTGGCTACCTCTGTGTCGGCAGTCGGCAGGCAGTCCGTCCATCCATAATTGTATTATTATTATAATATATACCACCTAACTGTGGTATTTTTTTTTCTTTCTTTATACCGTCGTCATAGTGTCATACTAGTTGTTACGAGTATACTACTATCTCTTTATCAACCAGTGTACAGTGCGGTAGTTCACGGCTGTGGCTACCTCTGTGTCGGCAGTCGGCAGGCAGTCCGTCCATCCATAATTGTATTATTATTATAATATATACCACCTAACCGTGGTTTTTTTTTCATTCTTTATACCGTCGTCATAGTGTCATACTAGTTGTTACGAGTATACTACTATCTCTTTATCAACCAGTGTACAGTGCGGTAGTTCACGGCTGTGGCTACCTCTGTGTCGGCAGTCGGCAGGCAGTCCGTCCATCCATAATTGTATTATTATTATAATATATACCACCTAACCGTGGTTTTTTTTTCATTCTTTATACCGTCGTCATAGTGTCATACTAGTTGTTACGAGTATACTACTATCTCTTTATCAACCAGTGTACAGTGCGGTAGTTCACGGCTGTGGCTACCTCTGTGTCGGCAGTCGGCAGGCAGTCCGTCCATCCATAATTGTATTATTATTATAATATATACCACCTAACCGTGGTTTTTTTTTCATTCTTTATACCGTCGTCATAGTGTCATACTAGTTGTTACGAGTATACTACTATCTCTTTATCAACCAGTGTACAGTGCGGTAGTTCACGGCTGTGGCTACCTCTGTGTCGGCAGTCGGCAGGCAGTCCGTCCATCCATAATTGTATTATTATTATAATATATACCACCTAACCGTGGTTTTTTTTTCATTCTTTATACCGTCGTCATAGTGTCATACTAGTTGTTACGAGTATACTACTATCTCTTTATCAACCAGTGTACAGTGCGGTAGTTCACGGCTGTGGCTACCTCTGTGTCGGCAGTCGGCAGGCAGTCCGTCCATCCATAATTGTATTATTATTATAATATATACCACCTAACCGTGGTATTTTTTTTTCTTTCTTTATACCGTCGTCATAGTGTCATACTAGTTGTTACGAGTATACTACTATCTCTTTATCAACCAGTGTACAGTGCGGTAGTTCACGGCTGTGGCTACCTCTGTGTCGGCAGTCGGCAGGCAGTCCGTCCATCCATAATTGTATTATTATTATAATATATACCACCTAACCGTGGTTTTTTTATACCACCTAACCGTGGCAGTCCGTCCATAATTGTATACTAGTATCCAATCCATCCATCTCCATTGTTTACCTGAGGTGCCTTTTAGTTCTGCCTATAAAATATGGAGAACAAAAAAGTTGAGGTTCCAAAATTAGGGAAAGATCAAGATCCACTTCCACCTCGTGCTGAAGCTGCTGCCACTAGTCATGGCCGAGACGATGAAATGCCAGCAACGTCGTCTGCCAAGGCCGATGCCCAATGTCATAGTACAGAGCATGTCAAATCCAAAACACCAAATATCAGAAAAAAAAGGACTCCAAAACCTAAACTAAAATTGTCGGAGGAGAAGCGTAAACTTGCCAATATGCCATTTACCACAAGGAGTGGCAAGGAACGGCTGAGGCCCTGGCCTATGTTCATGGCTAGTGGTTCAGCTTCACATGAGGATGGAAGCACTCAGCCTCTCGCTAGAAAAATGAAACGACTCAAGCTGGCAAAAGCACAGCAAAGAACTGTGCGTTCTTCGAAATCCCAAATCCACAAGGAGAGTCCAATTGTGTCGGTTGCGATGCCTGACCTTCCCAACACTGGATGTGAAGAGCATGCGCCTTCCACCATTTGCACGCCCCCTGCAAGTGCTGGAAGGAGCACCCGCAGTCCAGTTCCTGATAGTGAGATTGAAGATGTCAGTGTTGAAGTCCACCAGGATGAGGAGGATATGGGTGTTGCTGGCGCTGGGGAGGAAATTGACAAGGAGGATTCTGATGGTGAGGTGGTTTGTTTAAGTCAGGCACCCGGGGAGACACCTGTTGTCCGTGGGACGAATATGGCCGTTGACATGCCAGGTGAAAATACCAAAAAAATCAGCTCTTCGGTGTGGAGGTATTTCACCAGAAATGCGGACAACAGGTGTCAAGCCGTGTGTTCCCTTTGTCAAGCTGTAATAAGTAGGGGTAAGGACGTTAACCACCTCGGAACATCCTCCCTTATACGTCACCTGCAGCGCATTCATAATAAGTCAGTGACAAGTTCAAAAACTTTGGGTGACAGCGGAAGCACTCCACTGACCAGTAAATCCCTTCCTCTTGTAACCAAGCTCACGCAAACCACCCCACCAACTCCCTCAGTGTCAATTTCCTCCTTCCCCAGGAATGCCAATAGTCCTGCAGGCCATGTCACTGGCAATTCTGACGATTCCTCTCCTGCCTGGGATTCCTCCGATGCATCCTTGCGTGTAACGCCTACTGCTGCTGGCGCTGCTGTTGTTGCTGCTGGGAGTCGATGGTCATCCCAGAGAGGAAGTCGTAAGACCACTTTTACTACTTCCACCAAGCAATTGACTGTCCAACAGTCATTTGCGAGGAAGATTAAATATCACAGCAGTCATCCTACTGCAAAGCGGATAACTGAGGCCTTGACATCCTGGGTGGTGAGAAACGTGGTTCCGGTATCCATCATTACTGCAGAGCCAACTAAAGACTTGTTGGAGGTACTGTGTCCCCGGTACCAAATACCATCTAGGTTCCATTTCTCTAGGGTTGCGATACCGAAAATGTACACAGACCTCAGAAAAAGAGTCACCAGTGTCCTAAAAAATGCAGCTGTACCCAATGTCCACTTAACCACGGACATGTGGACAAGTGGAGCAGGGCAGGGTCAGGACTATATGACTGTGACAGCCCACTGGGTAGATGTATGGACTCCCGCCGCAAGAACAGCAGCGGCGGCACCAGTAGCAGCATCTCGCAAACGCCAACTCGTTCCTAGGCAGGCTACGCTTTGTATCACCGGTTTCCAGAATACGCACACAGCTGAAAACCTCTTACGGCAACTGAGGAAGATCATCGCGGAATGGCTTACCCCAATTGGACTCTCCTGTGGATTTGTGGCATCGGACAACGCCAGCAATATTGTGCGTGCATTACATCTGGGCAAATTCCAGCACGTCCCATGTTTTGCACATACCTTGAATTTGGTGGTGCAGAATTTTTTAAAAAACGACAGGGGCGTGCAAGAGATGCTGTCGGTGGCCAGAAAAATTGCGGGACACTTTCGGCGTACAGGCAGCACGTACAGAAGACTGGAGCACCACCAAAAACGCCTGAACCTGCCCTGCCATCATCTGAAGCAGGAGGTGGTAACGAGGTGGAATTCAACCCTCTATATGCTTCAGAGGTTGGAGGAGCAGCAAAAGGCCATTCAAGCCTATACAACTGACCACGATATAGGAGGTGGAATGCACCTGTCTCAAGCGCAGTGGAGAATGATTTCAACGTTGTGCAAGGTTCTGCAACCTTTTGAACTTGCCACACGTGAAGTCAGTTCAGACACTGCCAGCCTGAGTCAGGTCATTCCCCTCATCAGGCTTTTGCAGAAGAAGCTGGAGACATTGAAGGAGGAGCTAAGACAGAGCGATTCCGCTAGGCATGTGGGACTTGTGGATGGAGCCCTTAATTCGCTTAACAAGGATTCACGGGTGGTCAATCTGTTGAAATCAGAGCACTACATTTTGGCCACCGTGCTCGATCCTAGATTTAAAACCTACCTTGGATCTCTCTTTCCGGCGCACACAAGTCTGCTGGGTTTCAAAGACCTGCTGGTGAGAAAATTGTCAAGTCAAGCGGAACGCGACCTGTCAACATCTCCTCCTTCACATTCTCCCGCAACTGGGGCTGCGAGGAAAAGGCTCAGAATTCCGAGCCCACCCGCTGGCGGTGATGCAGGGCAGTCTGGAGCGACTGCTGATGCTGACATCTGGTCCGGACTGAAGGACCTGACAACCATTACGGACATGTCGTCTACTGTCACTGCATATGATTCTATCACCATTGATAGAATGGTGGAGGATTATATGAGTGACCGCATCCAAGTAGGCACGTCACACAGTCCGTACTTATACTGGCAGGAAAAAGAGGCAATTTGGAGGCCCTTGCACAAACTGGCTTTATTCTACCTAAGTTGCCCTCCCACAAGTGTGTACTCCGAAAGAGTGTTTAGTGCCGCCGCTCACCTTGTCAGCAATCGGCGTACGAGGTTACATCCAGAAAATGTGGAGAAGATGATGTTCATTAAAATGAATTATAATCAATTCCTCCGCGGAGACATTGACCAGCAGCAATTGCCTCCACAAAGTACACAGGGAGCTGACATGGTGGATTCCAGTGGGGACGAATTGATAATCTGTGAGGAGGGGGATGTACACGGTGATATATCGGAGGATGATGATGAGGTGGACATCTTGCCTCTGTAGAGCCAGTTTGTGCAAGGAGAGATTAATTGCTTCTTTTTTGGTGGGGGTCCAAACCAACCCGTCATTTCAGTCACAGTCGTGTGGCAGACCCTGTCACTGAAATGATGGGTTGGTTAAAGTGTGCATGTCCTGTTTTGTTTATACAACATAAGGGTGGGTGGGAAGGGCCCAAGGACAATTCCATCTTGCACCTCTTTTTTCTTTTATTTTTCTTTGCGTCATGTGCTGTTTGGGGAGGGTTTTTTGGAAGGGACATCCTGCGTGACACTGCAGTGCCACTCCTAGATGGGCCCGGTGTTTGTGTCGGCCACTAGGGTCGCTTATCTTTCTCACACAGCTACCTCATTGCGCCTCTTTTTTTCTTTGCGTCATGTGCTGTTTGGGGAGGGTTTTTTGGAAGGGACATCCTGCGTGACACTGCAGTGCCACTCCTAGATGGGCCCGGTGTTTGTGTCGGCCACTAGGGTCGCTTATCTTTCTCACACAGTCAGCTACCTCATTGCGCCTCTTTTTTTCTTTGCGTCATGTGCTGTTTGGGGAGGGTTTTTTGGAAGGGACATCCTGCGTGACACTGCAGTGCCACTCCTAGATGGGCCCGGTGTTTGTGTCGGCCACTAGGGTCGCTAATCTTACTCACACAGCTACCTCATTGCGCCTCTTTTTTTCTTTGCGTCATGTGCTGTTTGGGGAGGGTTTTTTGGAAGGGACATCCTGCGTGACACTGCAGTGCCACTCCTAGATGGGCCCGGTGTTTGTGTCGGCCACTAGGGTCGCTTATCTTTCTCACACAGTCAGCTACCTCATTGCGCCTCTTTTTTTCTTTGCGTCATGTGCTGTTTGGGGAGGGTTTTTTGGAAGGGACATCCTGCGTGACACTGCAGTGCCACTCCTAGATGGGCCCGGTGTTTGTGTCGGCCACTAGGGTCGCTTATCTTTCTCACACAGTCAGCTACCTCATTGCGCCTCTTTTTTTCTTTGCGTCATGTGCTGTTTGGGGAGGGTTTTTTGGAAGGGACATCCTGCGTGACACTGCAGTGCCACTCCTAGATGGGCCCGGTGTTTGTGTCGGCCACTAGGGTCGCTAATCTTACTCACACAGCTACCTCATTGCGCCTCTTTTTTTCTTTGCGTCATGTGCTGTTTGGGGAGGGTTTTTTGGAAGGGACATCCTGCGTGACACTGCAGTGCCACTCCTAGATGGGCCCGGTGTTTGTGTCGGCCACTAGGGTCGCTTATCTTACTCACACAGCGACCTCGGTGCAAATTTTAGGACTAAAAATAATATTGTGAGGTGTGATGTGTTCAGAATAGGCTGAAAATGAGTGTAAATTATGTTTTTTGAGGTTAATAATACTTTGGGATCAAAATTACCCCCAAATTCTATGATTTAAGCTGTTTTTTAGGGTTTTTTGAAAAAAACACCCGAATCCAAAACACACCCGAATCCGACAAAAAAAATTCGGTGAGGTTTTGCCAAAACGCGGTCGAACCCAAAACACGGCCGCGGAACCGAACCCAAAACCAAAACACAAAACCCGAAAAATTTCCGGCGCTCATCTCTACAGCAGACAGCGTCCCCGTTTTTACACATTACGGCAGACAGCGCCTCCGTTTTTACACATTACAGCAGACAGCGTCCCCTTTTTACACATTACGGCAGACAGCGCCCCCGTTTTTACACATTACGGCAGACAGTCCCTACCCCCTTCCCCCCCCTCCCCTAAACCCATATTGCAGTTTTTAACTCCCCTCCCTGCCCACCCCTAAACCTATATGGCAGCTTAAGCAGTGATCCAGGGGCTGGCTGGACAGGAGGTTTACCTGTTTGTCACAGTGGCAGACGATCCCCGCTGTCCGATGATCTGCGCTGCTGCCGGCCGGAGTCACTGCTGATGTGGCCTCTCCTGCTCCCGCTCGCTGCCCGCCGCTTCCTCTCCTCACTGGCCGCCCCTTCTCGGCTGCCGCTGCCGCTCCTGCTCACTGCAGTGCCCGCCCCCCGTGCCGCCCAGCGCATGATAACAGAGGAAATCCCGGTCAGCTGACCCTGTGACGTGACCGGGATTTTCTCAGCGGCGCCGCATCTGAGAGCAGTGCAATGACAAGCGGCATGTCGGGCCACTTGTCATTGCACTCTAGTGGGGCACAGCGGGCCAGGCAGGATCGGTCCGCGGGCCGCCTGTTGCCCACCCCTACTATAGAGTGATAAGTACAGTAACCTTTCTTGCTCTGGATGACTTTCCCCTTAGGGAACCGTGATACAAAATTCCAGTGAAAAGTGAATTTTTAATAAATATACTCGCACCCTGGGACATCTTAAAATACAGGCTCAGCGGGCAGCTGTCCAAGGCCCCAAGATTCTAGGGGCCCTTAGCGCGGATGGCCTGGGACAGGGAAATTTGTCTCCAGAGTTTCTTGGGAGGCAGGTAGTGAATGCTGCCCAGTTGCTTTGATTGTGAGTTAAACAGAGTGGCCAGGCAGCATTCTCTACTTGTCTCCAAGCCTGCAGTCAGACAGTGAATGGCTGTCAGCAAGTTGATTGGTGGATGGCTGGAGCCATCCACCAATCAGAGTGCAGCAATCTCTACCTTCCTCCCACCCTGCAGCCAGACAGTGAATGGCTGTTAGCAAGCTAATTGGTAATTGGTTGGAGCATCCAGACATCCACCAGAGTGCAGCAATATCTTCCTGCCTCTCAGCGCGCAGCCAGTGAATGGCTAAGAGTATGCTGACTGGTGGATGGCTGGAGTTATCCACTAAAAAGAGTGCTTTCAGTCATTCGCTGTATGGAAGCATGTGAAGAAACTGCCCGGGACTAAAGGAGGAGTAAGTTACTGTACTACTTTAATTTATTCCCGTGAATGGGTGGTTAGGGGACACAGAGCAATGCTTTTCCTAGGGCCTACTATGTCGTTAAGATGGCCCTTTTTACACCAATCCATCGATTCACCATTCACCTAGGAAAGAACATGACACACATTATTAGTTTACAATTTATATAAATACACTTACTTATCATACTACAGTATGTTCATTCCCGTATTTGGGCCCTCATTCCGAGTTGTTCGTTCGCAAGCGGATTTTAGCAGATTTGCTCATGCTAAGCCGCCGCCTACTGGGAGTGAATCTTAGCATCTTAAAATTGCGAACGATGTATTCGCAATATTGCGATTACACACCTCGTAGCAGTTTCTGAGTAGCTCCAGACTTACTCGGCATCTGCGATCAGTTCAGTGCTTGTCGTTCCTGGTTTGACGTCACAAACACACCCAGCGTTCGCCCAGACACTCCTCCGTTCCTCCGGCCACTCCTGCATTTTTTCCGGAAACGGTAGCGTTTTTTCCCACACGCCCATAAAACGGCCTGTTTCCGCCCAGAAACACCCATTTCCTGTCAATCACATTACGATCGCCAGAACGATGAAAAAGCCGTGAGTAAAATTCCTAACTACATAGCAAATTTACTTGGCGCAGTCGCAGTGCGGACATTGCGCATGCGCATTAAGCGGAAAATCGCTGCGATGCGAAGATTTTTACCGAGCGAACAACTCGGAATGAGGGCCTTGGCTTCTGCAATGCAGGGAAGCTGCGATGTAAGGCGGAGACCACCCAGGAATCAGCTTGATGTATTATGTGTGCCCACTCAGAGGTCAAGTCAGGTGATTTACAGATATTGGCCCTCATTCCGAGTTGTTCGCTCGCTAGCTGCTTTTAGCAGCATTGCACACGCTAGGCCGCCACCCTCTGGGAGTGTATCTTAGCTTAGCAGAATAGCGATCGAATGATTAGCAGAACTGCTACTAAATAATTCTTTGCAGTTTCTGAGTAGCTCCAGACCTACTCACAGATAGCGATCAGCTCAGTCCGTTTAGTTCCTGGTTTGACGTCACAAGCACGCCCTGCGTTCGGCCAGTCACTCCCCCGTTTCTCCAGACACTCCCGCGTTTTTCACTGACACGCCTGCGTTTTTTAGCACACTCCCGGAAAACGCTCAGTTACCACCCAGAAACCCCCCTTTCCTGTCAATCATTCACCAATCGGCAGTGCGACTGAAAAGCGCCGCAGGATCCACAGCAAAACTGCTAAGTTTTTAGTTAAATAACTAAGCGCATGCGCCCTGCGTGCCTTGCGCATGCGCATTTTGCAACAAATCGCAGCATAGCGAAAATCAGCAACGAGCGAGCAACTCGGAATGACCACCATTGTGCACTAATATATTATGTGAAGCAATACGGGAGGCTTGATTTTTTCTTCTACATGCATAATGCACTATGTAAAAATTACTTGTTACACAAATGTGACAGGTTCTCTTGAAAATTTAGAGATGCTAATTAATGCATGAATCATGTTTCTTCAGAGATTTTACCAAACATGTAAGACAGAGACAGGTCTGAGGTGTTGAATGACAAGGTGGGTGTCAATCCAGGCAGTAGATGATGGTGTATCAGGTCATTGGGTGCTAAAAGCTACAATGCAAAGCTGTGAAGGGTCAGCTAAAACATCAGCTGTGGACCTAAAGTCCCAGGAAGAGGAGTGTGGCCAATCAGTGAAGAGGGATGGCCATGGTCTGATATGCGGCCATACTACATACTGTAGCCACCATCAGCCAGCAACAAGTGTCTACAAGTCTACTGAAGTGGAGAAGCACACAGGCAGAGAACCTGCTGTCTGTTTACAAGTTCTGCTACAGTTCCTCCATATCCAATCGCAAAAGCAGCTCCCATAGTTTTCTTTAGGGGCTGCTAAACTGATATTTATGAATATGGCCATTTTAGCTAATGTCATCTTCAGAGACAGTTAGAGCTAACTGAAAGACTACATAGATGCATTGCCAAACTCATAGAGGAGTCACCTGTACTGTAGCCAGAGATTAAGCAGCCAAGGGTCATATAGAATCTGGGGGAGGCTGACGGACTCCAGATCCAGAACAAGGCGAAAGAGACAGATACAGCATACAGGCACTGGAGCAAAAGATGTGCAATGAGGTAGCTGTATGACTAACTCAAGCAACACAAGTGTGCGGCACAAACACCTGGCCCATCTAGGAGTGGCACTGCAGTGGCAGACAGGATGACAATTAAAAAAACTAGTCCCCAAACAAAACATCATGCAAAGAAGTAAAAGAGGTGCAATGAGGTAGATGTATGACTAAGCTAAGCGACACAAGTGTGCGGCACAAACACCTGGCCAATCTAGGAGTGGCACTGCAGTTGCAGACAGGATAGCATTTAAAAAAACTAGTCTCCAAACAGCACATCATGCAAAGAAGTAAAAGAGGTGCAATGAGGTAGCTGTATGACAAACCCTGTAAAAATTATTTGGATAATAATATAAGTAATGTATATAACCCTTTTATTTGAGGTAATATTTTATTTGAGGTAATTATTAAATAATATACAGCACAGGACACCACCACTGGACTTATGGCAGCACAAGACACCACCATTGGACTGGACTTATACGGCAGTACCCCTGGACTTATATGGCAGGACCCCTGGAGTTGTACGGCAGTGTCAGACAGGATGGCACTTTAAAAAACTAGTCCCCAAACAGCACATGATGCAAAGAAGAAAAAGGTGCAAGATGGAATTGTCCTTGCACCCTCCCACCCACCCTTATGTTGTACAAACAGGACATGCACGCTTTAACAAACCCATCATTTCAGCGACAGGGCCTGCCACACAACTGTGACTGAAATGACTGGTTGGTTTGGGCCCCCACTGAAAAAGAAGCAATCAATCTCTCCTTGCACAAACTGGCTCTACAGAGGCAAGATGTCGACCTCATCCTCCAATTCCTCACACCTTCCAGTGTGTACATCTTCCTCACTGAGTATTAATTCGTGCCCACCGGAATCCACCATCACAGGTCCCTGTGTACTTTCTGGAGGCAATTGCTGGTAAAGGTCTTCCTGGAGGAATTTATAATTCATTTTGATGAACATCAATTTCTCCACATTTTGTGGAAGTAACCTTCTACGCTGATTGCTGACAAAGTTATTGGATGCACGAAACACTCTTTCAGAGTACACACTGGAGGGGGGGCAACTTAGGTAAAATAAAGCCAGTTTGTGAAAGGGCATCCAAATTGCCTCTTTTTCCTGTCCGTATGCATACTGACATGCCTACTTGGATGCTGTCACTCATATAATCCTCCACCATTCTTTCAATGGTGACAGAATCATATGCAGTGACAGTAAACATGTCAGTAATCGTTGGCAGGTCCTTCGGTCCGGACCAGATGTCAGCACTCGCTCCTGACTGCCCTGCATCACCACCAGCGGGTGTGCTAGGAAATCTTATGCTTTTCCTCGCATCCCCAGTTGTGGGAGAAACTGAAGGAGGAGCTGTTAACGGGTCACGTTCCGCTTGAGTTGACAATTTTCTCACCAGCATGTCTTTGAACCTCTGCAGACTTGTGTCTGCCGGAAAGAGATATACAACGTAGGCTTTAAACCTAGGATCGAGCACGGTGGCCAAAATGTAGTGCTCTGATTTCAACAGATTGACCACCCTTGAATTCTGGCAAAGCGAATGAAGAGCACCATCCACAAGTCCCACATACTTAGCGGAATCGCTCCGTCTTAGCTCCTCCTTTAATTTCTCCAGCTGCTTCTGCAAAAGCCTGATGACGGGAATGACCTGACTCAAGCTGGCAGTGTCTGAACTGACTTCACATGTGGCAAGTTCGAAGGGTTTGAGAACCTTGCACAAGACGGAAATCATTCTCCTCTGCGCTTGAATCAGGTGCATTCCCCTTCCTTTGCCTGTATCATAGGTGGATGTATAGGCTTGAATGGCCTTTTGCTGCTCCTCCATCCTCTGAAGCATATAGATTGTTGAATTCCACCTCGTTGCCACCTTTATTCTTCGGAATGCAATGGCTGAATGCCGAAAGTGGCCTGCAATTTTTAGGGCCACCGACAGCATCTCCTGCACACCCCTGTCATTTTAAAAAAAATTCTGCACCACCAAATGAATTGTATGTGCCAAATATGTGACGTGCTGGAATTTGCCCAGATGTAATGCACGCACAATATTGGTGGTGTTGTCCGGTATCACAAATCCCCAGGAGAGTCTAAGTGGGGTAAGCCATTGTGCGATGATGTCCCTCAGTTCCCGTAAGAGGTTGTCAGCGGTGTGCCTCTTACGGAAAGCGATGATACATAGCGTAGCCTGCCTAGGAACGAGTTGCCATTTGCGAGATGCTGCTACTGGTGCCGCTGCTGTTGTTGCTGCGGGAGGCAATACATCTATCCAGTGGGCTGTCACAGTCATATAATTCGTAGTCTGTCCTGTTCCACTTGTCCACGTGTCCGTGGTTAAGTGGACAGTGGGTACAACTGCATTTTTTAGGACACTGAGGACACTTTTTCTATTGTCTCTGGAGATTCTCGGTAACGCCTGCCTAGTGAAGTGGAATCTAGATGGGATTTGGTACCGGGGTCACACTACCTCCATCAATTCTCTAAGTCCCACTGAACTAATGGCGGATACCGGACACACGTCTAACACCAACATAGCTGTCAAAGCCTCAGTTATCCGCTTTGCAACAGGATGACTGCTGTCATATTTCATCTTCCTCGCAAAGGACTGTTGGACAGTCAGTTGATTATGTGAAGTAGTACAAGTGGTCTTCCGACTTCCCCTCTGGGAAGACGATCGACTCCCAGAAGCAACAACAGCAGCGGCAGCCACAACAGCAGCAGTAGGCGTACCACTCAAGGATCCTACAGAGGAATCTCGGTTAGGAGAGGACTCCTCAGTCTTGCCAGTGACATGGCCTGCAGGACTACTGACGTTCCTGAAGAGGAAGTTGACATTGAGGGAGTTGGTGGTGTGGCTTGCAGGAGGTTGGGTACAAGAGGAAGAAGGGATTTAGGTGTCATTGGACTGCTTACGCTCTTACCCAAAGTTTCAGAACTTGACAATGACTTCTGATGAATGCGCAGCAGGTGACGTATAAGGGAAGATGTTCCTAGGTGGTTAACATCCTTACCCCTACTTATTACGGATTGACAGAGGCAACACATGGCTTGACACCTGTTGTCCGGATTTGTGGAGAAATAATTCCACACCAAAGAGGTGGCTTTTTTGGTATTTTACCCAGGCATCACAATGGGCTTATTATCCCACGGACAACAACTGTCTCCCCTGGTGCCTGATTTAAACAAACCACATCACCATCAGAATCCTCATCGTCAACTTCCTCCTCAGCGCCAGCAACACCCATATCCTCATCCTGGTGTACTTCAACAGTGACATCTTCAATTTGAATATCAGAAACTGGACTGTGGGTGCTACTTCCAGCACTTGCAGAGGGCGTGCAAATAGTGAAAGGAGCCACCTCTTCCCATCCAGTGTTGGGAAGGTCAGGCATCGCAACCGCCGACACACTTGGACTCTCCTTGGGGATTTGTGTGATACCATTTTAGAATGCACAGTTCTTTGCTGTGCTATTGCCAGCTTAACTCTTATCATTTTTCTAGCGGGAGGATGAGGGCTTCCATCGTCATCTGAAGCTGAACCACTAGTCATGAACTTAGGCCAGGGCCTTAGCTGTTCCTTGCCCCCCGTGTCGTAAATGGCATATTGGCAAGTTTACGTTTCTCCTCACACCGTTTAATTTTTTTTTTTTGGGGGGGGGCTTTTTATTGAACTTTGGATTTTTGGATTTTACATGCCCTCTACTATCACATTGGGCATCAGCCTTGGCAGACGACGTTGATGGCATTTCATCGTCTATGTCATTACTAGTGACAGCAGCTTCAGCACTAGGAGGAAGTGCTTCTTGATTTTTCCCTATTTTATCCTCCAAATTTTTGTTCTCCATAATTTTTTCTGGAGTTATATAAAACAATATGCAGCACAGGACAGCGTATACCTACACCATACAGGGCAAACCCTGTCAAAATGATTTGGATTAAATATTAATAACCCCTTCAAATGGAGTAAACAATATACAGCACAGGACAGTACCATTGGACTTTTACGGCAGTACCACTGGACTTATATGGCAGTACCACTGGAATTATACAGCAGTATCACTGGATATATACGGCAGCATCACTGGATTTATAAGGCAGTACCACTGGACATATACGCCAGTGTCATTGGATTTATACAACAGTACCGCTGGACATATACGGCAGTATCACTGGAATTATACGGCAGTACCACTGGACTTATATGGCAGTACTACTGGAATTATACGGCAGTATCACTGGACTTATACGGCAGTACCACTGAACTTATACGGCAGTACCACTGAACTTATACGGCAGTACCACTGAACTTATACGGCAGTACCACTGGACTTATACGGCAGTACCACTGGACTTATATGGCAGTACTACTGGAATTATACGGCAGTATCACTGGACTTATATGGCAGTACCACTGGACTTATACGGCAGTACCACTGGACTTATACGGCAGTACCACTGGACTTATACGGCAGTACCACTGGACTTATATGCCAGTACCACTGGATTTATACGGCAGTACCACCGGACTTATATGGCAGTACCACTGGACTGGATTTATATGGCAGTATCACTGAACATATACGCCAGTACCACTGGACTTATACGGCAATATCACTGGAATTATATGGCAGTACCACTGGACTGGATTTATACGGCAATACCACTGGACATATACAGCAGTATCACTGGATTTATATGGCAATACCACTGGACTGGATTTATACGCCAGTACCACTGGATTTATATGGCAGTACCACTGGATATATACATCAGTATCACTGGAATTATATGGCAGTACCACTGGACATATACGGCAGTATCACTGGATTTATACGGTAGTACCGCTGGACATATACAGCAGTATGACTGGAAATATTCTGCAGTACCACTGGAATTATACGGTAGTATCACTGGAATTATACAGAAGTACCACTGGACTGGATTTATATGGCAGTATCACTGGAGTTATACGTCAGTACCACTGGAATTATATGGCAGTATCACTGGATATATACATCAGTATCACTGGAATTATATGGCAGTACCACTGGACATATACGGCAGTATCACTGGATTTATACGGTAGTACCGCTGGACATATACAGCAGTATGACTGGAAATATTCTGCAGTACCACTGGAATTATACGGTAGTATCACTGGAATTATACAGAAGTACCACTGGACTGGATTTATATGGCAGTATCACTGGAGTTATACGTCAGTACCACTGGAATTATATGGCAGTATCACTGGACTGCATTTATACGGTAGTACCACTGGACATATATGGCAGTATCACTGGATTTATACGGCAGTACCACTGGACTGGATTTATACGCCAGTACCACTGGATTTATACGGCAGTACCACTGGACATATACAGCAGTATCACTGGATTTATACAACAGTACCGCTGGACATAAACGGCAGTATCACTGGAATTATACGGCAGTATCACTTGAATTATACGGCAGAATCAATGGACTTATATGGCAGTACCACTGGAATTATACGGCAGTATCACTGGATTTATGCGGCAGTACCACTGGATTTATACGACAGTACCACTGGAATTATATGGCAGTACCACTGGAATTATACGGCAGTACCACTGAACTGGATTTATAAGGCCGTACCACTGGACATATACGGCAGTACCACTGGACATGTACAGCAATATCACTGGAATGGATTTATACGGCAGTACCACTGCACCCATTGTAGATATGCCAGTGTGCGGTTAGGATCCCATGGATCAGTATACCGACTCCGGATTCCCAACTGCTGGAAATCCCGACAGTTGGCATGCCAACTAAGTCTAACAGGCACTATTCCCACTTGTGGGTGTCCACAACACCCAGAGAGTGGGAAGAGAACCTGTGGTGAGCGCAGCGAGGCCGCAAGGGGCTTCGTTGCGCTCTTCTTCCCCCCCTCCCCACCGCCCGCGCCAGCAATTCGGCACCTAGATCCCCATGTCGGTAGGCTGATCGCCAGGATCCCGACCAGCTGGTCACCCGATCCCAACCCTTACTTAAATACAGCCGACATAATTTCTTACATCTGCAAAACGCATTAATATGAGTAAGTTATGGGGAACCAGACGCATTTTCTGTTAAATAGTCCCATAGCCACACAAAAAAACAGAGCACTTGGAATTAATCTTTGAATAATGTCTATATGTCAGAGACAAAGTATCCTACTTCAACATGATAAGAGTACAGGTCCCAGGAGGAACCATAATTATTTTAATTAAATAGTGAGCGTGGATGTATGAATCATTATTTTAATGAAAAAGTAAAGGGTTTTCATTAAAATAATTTGGATCTAATAAAATGCACACAGTATAATAAAAATGTGAAGGACACTTGCAGCACCCGCATTCATTTCTGTTCTGTTGCCAATAAAAGAGAAGAAGAATGCATTTAAAGGTCTCCTCCTGAGTAATCTGTAAATTAGATGAGGTGCTTAATTCAGTTTGCAGTGAAAGTATTTAATACATTGATCTGTAGTAATAGTTTCATAGTTTAAGTGTTAGCCCAGATTACTGTGATGAAAATTTGCACATGGTGAAAAGCAAAGGAGCTTTTTCATAATCAATGGCCTATCCCCCGTCCCCCACTCTCGGATGATTAAGCATTGCTCCATTGCGGTAACAGCTGATCCAAAAATCAGCGGTCCCCCTGATTCCCAACACTGCTACTGAAGTAGGGGTGATACCAGTGTCGGACTGGGGCAAGAAGGGACCACCGGGGAAATACAGTGGTAGGGGCCCATGCTTAAGGATGTGGCCAGGCAATAGTGGAGGTGTGGCCAACCACCACAGAGGCCCACCTAACCATAAGAGAGTGAATGGGCTGGGCCCATAGTCCTGTGCAGTATAAAGTAAGATATGTATAATGTATAATTAAAGTGCACTAGGATACAGCCTGGAACCTAATCCCTAGAGGAGGAGGTGGGCCCACAGGCAGTGAGGCCCACCGGTGGTTTCCCCTGTTCCCCCGTGGGCCAGTCCGACCATGGGTGATACCCACGCTTATTCTGCCCATTGCACATGCAAAGGAAATCCGGCACAGCAAAAAAAAAAAGAAATGCAGGCCCACTCCTGTACTGATGTCACCAAGGGCTCATAGCACAAAGGTAGCATTCTTATATATGTCACTACTGATCCCTACTCTATGTTGACATAGTGCGGCAGCTAACTCATGCATCCAAGGCCAGCTGCTACCTGTATTAAATTAAACATTAATTTTACCTCTTTGACCTAAATCCATGGTGATCTCCTTCTGTTTTCCAGATTTTAGTCCATATGGTAAAAAATATAAATTGATAAAGCAGGCCTGTTGCTATCTAATCAATACAGAGTGACTTTGCTCTGATTGGTGGAAGTGTTGTCCACACCTCCTACTGCAAAATGGTGCTGCTCACAGGAGGCTCGTAATCATGTACAGCTTCAGGCCCATGGGGGTAATTCAAAGTTGATTGCAGCAGCAAATTTGTTAGCAGTTGGGCAAAACCATGTGCAGTGCAGGGGGGTGGGGGGGTCAGATATAACATTTGCGGAGAGATTTAGATTCGGGTGGGTTATTTTGTTTCTGTGCAGGGTAAATACTGGCTACTTTATTTTTACACTGCAATTTAGATTTCAGTTTGAACACACCCCACCCAAATCTAACTCTCACTGCACGTTATATCTGCCCCCCCTGCAGTGCACATGGTTTTGCCTAACTGCTAACAAATTTGCTGCTGCGATCAAGTCTGAATTACCCCCCATGTGCTAAGCAGCGATCTCCCAAACTGTGTGAAAGTAACTGGTGGAAGAGTCATAGAAAACAGAATTTTGTTTGGTCCTGGTTTTTTTATTCATTTAGCCCATAACAGATGTTTACTCCAATATTCCTCCAAATGCAAACTTCACCACACACACGTTCTGCAACATTTTAAACTGGAAAATTGAGACAAATTAAGTCATGATGGTCCTAACCCCACCACATTGGAAATGATGTGTTGATATTGCAGAGTTACATAGGCACACACCAGCGGATGACTCAAACTATGAAAAGCCCAGTTACTTAACCAGTGGTGTTGGTTTATTGATAGATAGCAGGTACAGCCGTACTCACTGTTACATGCACATTGGTGATGAAGCAAAGCTTGAGCAGAGTGAGTGATGCAGGGATGCTGGCTGTGGTGGATTTCCCACTAGGCACGTGCCTAGGGGCAGCACTTGCTGGGGGGCAGCACACCAGGCTGATGAGGCCAGGTCATTTTTTTTTTGTCATTATGACTTATTTTTATAATATTTTATTTTGCAGCTGCAGGGGGTGGGACAATGGACAGCAACATGTGGTCTGGGAGCTGGTAATGGGGTAAGGTTGGGGCAGCTTTAGTGGTCTCGAGGCATGCAGAATAGCCCCTGAAAAGACGATGGAGGCGTCAGCCAATAATGTGCCTAGAGGCGGCCTGACCCCTAAATCCGCCCCTGGATGCTGGAACAGCTTCACATCAGCAGGTCTCTCTAGAGCTAAGTAGAGGACTTCTGTCTCCCACATGTCACTCTAATCAGTCTTACACAATCTCATGATGGTACCTGCAAATTCTCAGAAGTGATCTCAGCGGCCATCATGGGATAGGACATGAAGCCTCCCTGGAGAACAGGAAGACTGGAGTTTATACAGCACCACTCCTGATTCTACAAATCCAACCCACAATGCAATTGGACCATTACTCTAGACCACAAACCTTTGTGTGGCTAACCCGCAAACTACACCAACACCATAACCCCGGTTGTTTTCCCCTTGCTGCTAAAACATAGGAGGAGACAATGCTATGCATGGTTCCCAACATTTTGTACAAATTTGCAGGGGCACATTACGGATGGATGCCGTATATTACTGGAGAGCTACAAACCCTATTAAGACAAATGTAGCATTTTGCATTTTAATACTAACAGTACATTCAATACACATTAACTTGTATAACCTGATAATTACAAATGGATAGCAATAGCAATCACACATAGTAGAAGGAATTCTACTTTCTATTACAGTACATCAACATTGAAAAACAGGGACATTGCTGGGGAAAAAAATTCTGGACAAACTTTTAAAAAGAATACCAGGAAGGAAATAATTATTTTCCTATACAGTCCTATTTGTGCATCTCAAGTATATCCAGTTATAAAATGGGTAAATATATTTAATTAATATTTATATGACGTGGTTTATCTCTGAGACTTGGGCTTCGGCTTAATTACCCTTTATTTCCCCTAACCCATAAAACAATATGCATTATGTCAAGCACATCGGCAACTACCCACAAGCACTGCAAGGCGCATTTCCCATGACAACAACTGATGTCATAGGTTTAATCATCAACTAGCAATTGTTATATATAATTATTGTTGTTATTGGAATGTTTGTTGAGACAAGGGCTTTCTAAATGCAGAAAAAGCAGCGATGCCTGCTACTGTTATGTCCCTATTTTTGCACATGAGGCTTTTATTACCGTTACTCAGTAGCATGTGAGGCATGTGCCTAGGGGCGGCACTTGTTAAGGGGCGAAACTTGATGCTTATAAAAATAATAACATTATGCAGGTGGGGGGCGGCCATTACTGTTGTGCCTAGGGGCGCACCCACTTCTAAATCCGCCCCTGCTGAAACTATGAGTGAGTGCATGGCTTTGTGTATCACGATGGCATCAATTGTGAGAAGGGGAAATTTTAAGCTTCATTTGATGAAAGCGGTTAAGCAGAATCGTGGGATCCCATAGAGAATGCAGAGAAACGTAATGATGTAGCTTATTCTGCGCAAATACACAAGGGACACCCACAATTTATGAGCTACTCCAATGAGCCTGGTGGTTGGTGGTCTGACACAGTTATGTGACCTTGTTGTCTTCTGTACAAGTACATTTACATCATACTTGCCTTCTCTCGCCGAATATCTGAAAGATTTGGGAATTTTGGGGAGTTTCCCAGCACTCCTGGTAGAGTAGAGCAGCCTACCGGAACCTGTCAGCTTGCCCTGTAAATACATGAGTTGGGGGTCTTGATGATGTAAATTGCATTTAATTGATTCCATCCCTACCAGATGCTACAAATAGCTGAAATGGTTTAGCACCACTCAGGAGAACATAGCCGGATTACTGATAGTCGATATCCTGAAGGGACGTATCGGGGTGGGGATTAGGGTTAGGGCCTTGGTTGGGGGAAGGGGGGTTAGTTAGGCATTAGGGGGGGTTTGAGTTAAGCCCTAGCAGGGGGTTATCCTAGCAGCCACCCCCTGAGGGTTATCCATAGCCAACACCTCTGGAGGGTTAGCCCTATCCACCACCCCTGGAAGATTGCGGTAGCGCACAGGGGAGGGGGTAGAAATACTTGCCCCCTCCTATGTCGTGATATTCAATGTCACATGACTGACTGCGTCATCCCAGCTTGAATAAAGTATGTATTCCGAAATGCATTCCACCCAGGGAGATAGTGGGGGGACTCCTAAGCTCCGATTCATCACACCATATCTCACATCTAAATGTAAAATAGGTCAGTTCACCTGTGCTAACCCTTATCACAGTCCTTGCAGAACGATATCAGGGCTCCAGTACGTCTCTCCATTTGACCCCATCCTGGTTGGCTTTCCCCAAGCATCCATCAACTTCTCAGTTTCTCTGAGTATTACAAATTTAGGCCTTCCTCTGTCTTTTCTCACCCCCCACTGTTTTACACTGCTTACTATTTAATAATCAGCTCCTGCCAAGTCATTGCTTTTAATGTTTACCTCACCATTGCATGTATACATATGTACATACTGTACATGAAGTATGTGTATATGCGAATCCTATCTGATGGTACTGTTAGTTTGTTGCATGTTGCTTTTCTATTTTTATATTAAGCAGTCTAGTATTTAGTGAAGTGAGTCACATCTACATGTACTGCTTATAATGGCTGCTGTAACCTACTGTATGTAGAGCACCTAAGATGGCTGCCTCCCATGGTACACACGTAGGCAGGATAAACATTCCATGGATATGATGATTCTGTAGGTATCAATTATTTAAGAACCCACTTTCTTTATTTTTTAGTTCCCCAATATGTATCACATCTCCAGGTACTGCTTATCTTACCCTTTGTATCCCATGTAGTGCACGCAAGATGGCCACCTCACCTGGTATTTTCATGGGTGAGCTCAACAATCTGTGGAACTAATGAGTCTAGATGGCTGCCTTCTTTGTAATCTCATTTCTCTGATGAAATGTAAAGTGCTTTTAGTCTTTTGGAGAAAAGCACTATATAAACATTATTATTAAACGTTGAATACTGTACATACAGTACATAAACCAGAGGTTCTCAAACGCGGTCCTCAAGGCACCCCAACGGTCCAGATTTTAGGTTTATCCATGCTTAGCCACAGGTGACTTTATTAGCAACTCAATTTGATTTAACTATCTATGCTTAGCCATGGATGTACCTAAATCCTGGACCATTGGGGTGCCTTGAGGACCACGTTTGAGTACCAGTGACATAAGCTAAAGTGAAATTGAAGGTGCACAGTAAGGGCATTAGATATAAATACAGCCCGGATGCAACCTTCACTGAATTAACACATAAACATGCACTTTTCCTGGAGAAAATAATAAATTGATCATCATTTTTTTTTATGCAGTGATCCAACATTAGCTGTGGGCACAGCTTTGTAGTAACATACAGTACTATAGAATGACCCCAGCTAACTGTTACCCCCTGGTCTACACTACACAACAAGCCAGGGTTAGATCACCAAAGAAGAAAGTAGTTTCCATCAACCTCTGGTAAGGTAGTCTACAAGAGGAACACAATAGGTGGAACCTGACAGCCATCTTGTTCTCTTGGAGACCGTTCAGCAAGAGGAGAGGTGCTGCTGGAGGCTGAATATGTAACAGGAGTAGTTTTTTCCTGTAGCTAATGGTGATCGACCACAACAGCAGAGGAAGATAATGTGAACACTTGGGTTAGTGCTTAGTGTCAGTGCTTGGGGAAGATATGGCGAATAGTGTAATCTGTTGTGCTCTAAATATGACTCATTGGAGAGGTGATGTTTTTCTGTCAATATTGTTTTGCTAGCATCAGTGCTTGACCTGTCTTCCTCACCATTGGGTTGACTAGAATTAGGGGTCTATGTATTAAGCCTTGTAGAGAGATAAAGTGGACAGAGATAAAGTACCAGTCAATCAGCTCCTAACTACCATGTTACATGCTGTGTTTGAAAAATGACAGGAGCTGGTTGTTTGGTACTTTATTTCTCTTCACTTTATCTCTCTTCAAGGATTAGTAAATTAGTCACCATTCTCCCTACCCCGGTAGTGAGGACAGTGGTGCGAAAGAGGCAGAGCTGTCTTACCACCTCAATTTGAAGAGACTGCTTCAGCCACCAGGATGGCTGTACCTCTTGCCCACCAATACCTATACTGTGTAATGACACCTTCCTACATACCTTGCCCACTTACTCCAAAGTTTATATCACACAGTAAATTCCTCTTATGGCTTTTATATGACAAGGGGCAAATCAGGCAGGAATTCCCATGGTCGACTACGCCAGTGGCTCAACCATCCAACCTTCCCTACACATGGACCTAGAGAGCTGGTGGACGCACTCCCAGGGGAGAAAACCAAGCGACACTTCTCTTCTATTCTCCTCAGACCTGGCAACCCTGGGGTTAAATTTTCCTAAACTCAGGAATATGCTGTCAAAAGTCTTTTGTTCTAAAGGTAATGCTTTTCCTGGTAGTTCTAAAACTCATTAAATATGTACAGTATTCTAGAATATCAAACTTCCTTCATGTGGTCAGGGCACCTGTAGAAATCATATCCAATTTCCTCTTCAGCTCTCACTCTTACAACCGCAAACAAACCATATCCTACCATATTGTATCAACAATTTTTTGATACTTTCACTCTATGATCAACACAAAAGGTCATGTGTAAATAAGGGACACAGCCATTTATGTCACCGCAGGTTTAATTTAATAAACCTCAGTTTTCCACGGAAGCCTCTGCATGTTTGCGGATGTTAGTAAAACTTCATAGATCGATCGTATGACTTTGATGTTGAAGCTTTGACCGATGACTCAATGAACGTCTCTAGCCGGTGACTGGAATGTGTGAGCTACAAACAAACACCTCTTAACGGTCACAAATCAAAGCCTATAGGAGCTGCTAATCACTGATGACGTGGCTTAAGGCCCCTCATATGTCATTTGATTTACATGTCGAGTCTTCCAGTCTTGAAATATGGACACATTTAAACAATCCAAAGTCAGAACCATGGAAAAAAAGGTTGGAGGCTGCACAGAGATCAAATATTGATCTAGTTAAAAACACGGAAACTGGCTTTGTTCCTTATTATGGATTAAATAAATAAAAAGTCTTGAGTTTATTACTTTCCAACAAATCATCCTCATTTGCTAGGCATAATCGTTGAGCCTATAAAAAGTGAGAGGCCACCTACTTTCATCCACATACTTCGTACCCTAGGAGCTGCTGTCCTCTACATTGCAGTGAGTATAGGTGACTCCAAATGCTTTACCAGCTTGAAGCTGAACGTTATGTAGAGTTTTACTCCGAGCTGGGAATACTTTCATTAGTGTTTAGCTTGTAGACAAGTTATACAGTGGATGGTTTGATAACAGCTTGGTTTGATTTTAATTTTCAATATACAGTATTACTGGGTAATGTTTTTGTAATCATGTCTTAGTTTAAGTCTTACTCTATGAGTAGGGCTTTGATTACTGACTGTAGATGAAAAGTCATAATAATGACATCAGGTTCCTACTGGGAAACAGTGAAGGTAAAGTAACCAGGGGATTCTCCAAGCCTAGGGCATATTTAGCATCGTGGATACAATAGAAAAATGTAAATGTACATTTATTGCCTTTGATGCCATACAAATCACAAAGGGTATTGTCTACCTCCCTATGCCAATTTATTGGCCTATTTGTACCCTTGTACAGCTTTTACTAACTATAGAGTCTTACTTATATCATGCTTTCCATCTGTAGTTTTAAACTTTTCAGCTTTTTCATTTATACAATCACGACACGCACATTGGTTTGTTTATGGCGCCGAGACACAACTCAAGTCTGCACTAAAGTTTATATACTGTAACTCTAAACAAAAGTGAGAACTTCAGGTGACAGCTCAATTAATGTAAACAATTCAAACAAATGATTTCTAGACAAATTTCCAGAAAGAGGTCAGAAAGATAACGCTATGTACTTATTAAATGTGGTCATAAGGCGATTACAAGCCCATAAGTTAAAGTCATCTGAAGGTAGAGACCTATTTTATCTGCTCATATTGTATTTATGGTATGTAATATTCAAGCTTTTACATGTAATATAGCATTAATATTAAACGAAGGGTGTTCAAACTTACAGTGTGTTTTGGTAACTGAATATACCCATACGCCTTACAATGCTGACCCCTGATCGTATTATGGCGAGAATGTATTAAACCTTCTAACATTTATAAAGTACATTCTATAATATGATACTGTAGGTAGATGCAGGTAGGTTGCTATGGGAAACTTCACTCTTTATAAGGTTTGATACATCAACCCGAAGGGCACACAAAATTCTGAATTATATGTTTATTACCAATTATTTGTGTAGCAGACACTTTTCAGAGAATATTTCAGTCATCCCCGTCAGTCCCTGCCCCAGCGGAAGCTTACAGTCTATATTCCCTACCACATGGGCCCATATCGGGGCAGATATAACATGTATTTAGCCTTGGAGAGTGATAAGTAGAGAGAGGTAAAGTACCAGCCAATCAGTGCCCACCTGCCAAGTTACAGGCTGTGTTTGAAAAATGACAGGAGCTGATTGGTCAGTACTTTGCCTCTCTCCACTTAAGCACTCTCCAATGCTTAATACATCTGCCTTATAGATACTACAGTTATTTATTTATTTTATGTGCAAAGACAATTACCCTACCCTCATGATTTTCAATTATGGGAGGAAACTGGAGTACCCCTTATGCAAACACAG
This sequence comes from Pseudophryne corroboree, assembly GCF_028390025.1. Lineage (NCBI taxonomy): Eukaryota > Metazoa > Chordata > Amphibia > Anura > Myobatrachidae > Pseudophryne > Pseudophryne corroboree. Next base: position 68,933,255 of record NC_086448.1, on the reverse strand, counting down.
GAATTATATACAAACCACACATGGGTTCAATCCCTGTTTAGAACTGAATTTATGGCTTCAGTTCTGTAGGATCACTGCTCCACCATGCTGTTCACAATAAACCCCTACGGGCATAGGTGTGCGCAGCACATTTTACTAGGGAGTGCACTGTTGGAGGGGTGTGTCTAGCACCGCCTTTTGGGCGTTTCTAGCACCATCTATAGATGGTCAACGTAATATAAAATATCCACCCTTGTACCAATCCTAATAATGCAGATGCATTGTCAGATGTTGTGGTGTGCACCAAACAAACATTCCTGATGGCACTCACTGCAAATACACTGCTCCTCCTCAGCCTGGTCTGTCTCCTCCTCTCTTTCCCCTGCAAGCTGCAGTCACTTACTGACACTGACAGTCGCAGACTAGTACTGCTGCTGCTGGAAAAACGCGTTACGTGTCAATGCTGCTGCTGACCGCCTGCCAGTATTGAATTTGTCTTCCTAAGAGGAATGCTGGCTGCATGCTGCTCCTCATCAGTGGCTGGCGTTGGCATAGCATAGAAGGAAAGAGGTGGGCGTGTGGCGGGTTGGTGTGCGAGCAGCATGATGTCATCACGTCACATCATGCTGTTTTTGTACATTGAGGTGGAGCCGGGAGTTTGAAAGCCGGTGGCAGTGGCACCCTTGATTAACCCAGGCGCCCAGTGAGTAATGCAATCCTGACAGGGTGCAGCGCAAAGGGTACAGTAATCAGCCTGCTCAGTGATCGCTGCATCAGGCATGTGAGATCAGATTGCCGGACATTAGGGGGTGTCTGTGCGCACCAGGCACCCCCCCTGCGCACGCCTATGCCTACGGGGAAATGTAATAGGGTCAGATTTTGCGGAGGTCCAGGATTTCAACCGAGATTGCCCGTATTTTTAAAGCGCCAATCATTTACAAGGCAAAACCAACTTGGATTTGTAAATGATTACCGCTTTAGAAATACGGGAAGTCTCAGCTGAAGTCCCGGACCGCAGCAAACGTGGGCTAACATTTCCCCGCTAAACTTAAAATGCGAAGGGAGGTTTCTTCCAGCAAAAAAGGAACAAGGGAAGAGAGATAAAACAGAGATATCCAAAGGAACCAATCATCATCTGCCATTTCATACAATGGGCGGGATGTACTAAGCGGAAAATGCGGTAAACCCCCTGTTTACTGCATTTTCCTGATGTACTAACCCCCGTCCGACAGGTCAGCGCCGCGGCGGGGTTCGCCAGCTTTAGCTGGCGATAGTCCATAGAAGCCTATGGGCTTCTCTCCGCGGTGCTGTGTGAGGGATCCGATCGGATCCCTCCCAGCATGCCCTGCGGCCGCCCCCGTCACCCCGCGCATGCGCAGACTGACTTCTGGGGCCGAATCCCGGAAGTCAGGCTGCCGCTGTGCATCGCGGAGGACAGCTCTTATCGGAAGAGCTGTCCTCCGCAATGGTGATCGCATATGTTAGTACATATGCGATCAGCATCGTGGCGCAGGGCGGCGATGGGTGGCGATGTACATTAGTACATCCCGCCCATTGTGCTATATAAACAACAGTTCTTAGAAGCAGCTAAAGCTCCACTTTATCGCTTTCCAGGCTTGATAACATCTGGAGTATGTTATATAACTTCAGTAGATATTTCCATAAAACACTGCATTTCTCTTCTAGGAGAATTACTTATATCCCTGGGACATTAGAAGAGAAGGACTTTAAAAATGAACATGGCAGTAGCTTGTTTAGTGTTCTTCCTGGCTGCCACACAAGCACTGACTGAGGAGATGGAATGGACAGAAGGGAGTCACTGGCCATCTAATGACCAATATCAGGTGAGACTGCAGTTTGTTAACACTGTATGGCAGGCCCGGTCAATCTGTGGCTCTCCAGCTGTTGTAAAACTACGAGTCCCAGCATGCCCTGCCACAGTTTTGCTATTAGGGAATTCTAAAACTCTGGCAGGGCATACTGGAACTTGTAGTTGCACAACAGCTGGAGAGCCACAGGTTGGCCATGACCATACCTCACAACTTTCTGCTGAGCCAGGGAGGGGCATCATCGCGCGTCGGAGGGCGCGAGCCCGAAATAAGGGGGCGTGACCTATTAGAAAGGGGGGGTGGCCTTGCGACAAGTGTCGCGGTCGCAATCCATGCCCCCGTTTTTGTCATTATGGGGGCATGGACAGCGCCCCCACCCCCACCGGGGGACACTGCGACCCGCGAGTGGGACAGCGGGACCGACCGTGAAAAACAGGACTGTCCCGCCAAAATCGGGACAGTTGGGAGGTATGCATGCCTGTTGTATGGCATGCAAGTCCCAAAGCTGTGTGTAAGGGTGGATATATGCAGATAGAGCCACGATAATCTAGGCTTCTCTGCTGCGCCTGGCCACACCATAGTTTATTAGCATAAGGCCTTCATCTATTGTTCTCAGCTGCAATACAATACAGAGAGAACAATACATCGGGGAATTAAGTGTGACTGCCCTGGCTCAGTTAATCCTATTAAAGGCCAAGATAAACATGGCTCCATCTGTATATGTAGTCCAGTGAAATATGTTGTTATTATAAATGAATATACCCAGTGTATAATGTATAAGTTGTTATTATAAATGAATATACCCAGTGTATAATGTATAAGTTGTTATTATAAATGAATATACCCAGTGTATAATGTATAAGTTGTTATTATAAATGAATATACCCAGTGTATAATGTATATGCTCTGTGCTGTGTATGGTGGGAGTGCTGATGGTGCTGCGGTGGATGGTGGATGTAGGCTTCAGCGGTAGTAGCGGCATGTGCAGCCCGGAGGGGAGGGGAGGAGAGGACCGCGCGCTGGCAGGAAAGGGGGGGCTGAGAGCGTCAGTTGGAGGCTATGCAGCTTAAAAAAAAGAAAAAGAAAATGGGAGCCGGAGGGCAGGGGTGCATCACGGCAAAGCAGCGGTACCCAGCAGCTTTACCAGGAGGCACTGGTTACGGCAACAATAACCCTAGAAGCCAGCAGAGTAGTGGCTGTGAGCAGCACGGCTTGCAGTACCTAGTGGAGACAGAGGGTGTGTAACCCAGTGGCGCTGGGAGTGACTGGAGACAGTGATTATAGGAAGCCGAGGTGCAGTGTCTGAGCTGCTGAGGGTCTCTGTTGTCAAAGGAGGCGGTACTGTGGGGGGGCTCGGCAGGGCTTGCTCTACCATTAGGCAGCCTTAGGCAGCTGCCTAGGGGCGCCGGCCACTGGAGGGCACCGCACCACTGAATTCATCTTGCAAAAAACTGAGGATGTCTCTGTATGCGGTCAGTAATGAACTTACAGATGGGGGGATGGAACACAATAAGAAGCATACAAATATATGCATGTCTGTACGTATATATATGTGTATATACATACAATTACAGGGATGTAGTCCGGAAGACGGGATGTTGGCATTTGGAATACAGACGCCAAAATCCCTACACCTATCAAACTACCGACGCTGGAATCCCGATAGCCAGCATCCTGAATGTTAACATGCTGGGGAGGGTTAGGGTTGTGGGGAGGGAGGGTTAGGTCTGTGGATGGGGAGGGTTAGGGCTTCGGGGGGGGGGGGGGGGGTTAGGGCTGTGGGAAGGGGAGGTTAGGGCTGTGGGGAGGCTGTGGGGAGGGAGGGTTAGGGCTGTCGGGAGGCTGTGAAGGGGGAGGGTTAGGGCTGTGGGGAGGGAGGGTTAGGGCTGTGGGAGGGGGAGGGTTAGGGCTGTGGGGAGGGAGGGTTAGGGCTGGGGGGGTTAGGGCTGTGGAGAGGGTTAGGGCTGTGGGGAGGGAGGGTTAGGGCTGTGGGAGGGGGAGGGTTAGGACTGTGGGAGGGGGAGGGTTAGGGCTGTGGGCTGGGGGTGTTAGGGCTGTGGGGAGGGTTAGGACTGTGGGAGGGGGAGGGTTAGGACTGTGGGAGGGGGAGGGTTTGGACTGTGGGAGGGGGAGGGTTAGGGCTGTGGGGGTTAGGGCTGTGGGGGGGGGAGGGTTAGGGCTGTGGGGGGGAGGGATAGGGCTGTGGGGGGGGAGGGTTAGGGCTGTGGAGGGGGAGGGTTAGGGCTGTGGAGGGGGAGGGTTAGGGCTGTGGGGGTTAGGGCTGTGGGGGGGAGGGTTAGGGCTGTGGGGAGGGAGGGTTATGGCTGTGGGGGGGAGGGTTAGGGCTGTGGAGGGGGAGGGTTAGGGCTGTGGGGGGGGGAGGGTTAGGGCTGTGGGGGGGGAGGGTTAGGGCTGTGGGGGGGGAGGGTTAGGGTGAGGTTCATTAATTTCATTCAAAATGATGTTGGTATTATGGTGGTTGGGATGCCGCTGTCAGTATTCTGACGGCGTCATCCTGTACCCAACCCCAATTAAATATCCTCACTAGACCCCCATATACAGTATATAAAGAATAGACGGCACTCAAGGACTTTTAAAGTGAAAGTATATTGTGAACAAAGTCACAAAATTTTGTGACTTGTTTACAATATACTTTATAACTTCAAAAGTCTTTGAGTGTTGTCCCTTATCTCTGTATGTATGATGATGCAATTCACATACCCTCCAGCTGGACCTTTTTGGCAGGAACAGGACCTTTTTTTATGGTCTATACCGATTTTTGTCTCTCCAAACTTCCATTGAAGTATAGGAAAGTGGGTGTGACCACACCCCTTCTATCTGTGACCACGCCCCCTTTTCTAATTTGTACCGATTTGTATGTGTCAAATGTTGGAGGGTATGTATTCACGGGAGGTGGTGGCTTTGCAGGTTAGGGGTGCTAGACTGAAGCTTTGCCTAGGGTGCAGAGAGACCCTGGGGCTCGGCCAGTGGGAGATGTGTCCTGGCCAAGGAGTACCTCAGAGGGCTGAGAGAGGAAACTAGTCCCCGCCCATTCACTCCCAGTGACAGATTAACCCTACAGCCTTCTGCAGATTTACATATATAGTTAAAAAGGGGCTTAGTAATTACCCTACTATTTGGGGAGAGAGAGATATACCCCTTGTTAATCTGACACTCTATGGAGTTCTTTGAAGTACTAAACACCCCGCTCAGGGGAAAATAAGAAGACCAGCTGTATTCTCAAGGGACTGGGGGAGTGTGAAGCTGCACCTGCGCCTTTACATGATAGCTCCCTGCCCGCGTTATGAACAGGCATTGGTGACCCGCAGTGGTGCCGAGAGAGGAAGGGGGGAGAGGGTCCAAATTACCTGGGCCCAGATCTGAAGGAGGGGCCCAGGACCACGCCTCCTTTGATTATGCCATACCCCCTGAAAAGTACCTGGGCCCAGACAGGCTCTCTACTGCCCAAGCTGGGAGGCATGCCATGCTCCTGTGACTGGGTGCTTCTCATGTGCTAGACACGCCCCCAAATAGGTGTTGCCATGCCCCCTGCGTGCTGTGGTCACACCACCTCGGGGGGGCCCAGAAAGTTGTTGTACCGGGGCCCAGGATTTCTCTTGGCAGCCCCGGTGACCCGCACCGTTACTGTGGTTAGAGGTGGAGTGGTACTGTAAGTGGAGATCCCCAGTAACAACTTCCAATTCTGTGTACAGAAGGGCCGCTATACTTATTGTGACTGACAGAGCTGAGGTCTTCTGAGCAGCGAGGGTATTGGGTCCCAAAAGAACTGCAGCTGCGGGGATTAGTCAGATTAATGCTGCTGAGAGGTACTAAGTCCGTGAAATATCCAGGTACAGGCCCGTTTCTTTGTCTGGGATAGGAACTATGAATTACACCCTATCTAGATAGTGGAACAAATCTTGAGACTTGCTGTGTGGATCTTTCCGGAGCCAGTGCAGATAAATGCAGACTTACATACTGTATATGCCTTGCCTGAGACTGAGGATTGGCAGGGAGTCTGATTACGGTTGTTAGATACACTGGAGAGCTGCTACCTGACCAGCGTTGTTAACCAGACTTGACCTGCCCGTGGTTGCTGTAGTCTCATACAATGGCGTAGCTACCATAGGTTCAGGCAGTGCAGCTGCTATGGGGCCCAGAGCTGAGAGGGGCCCACCTTCCCTGTCACAGTTACATGTGTTATATACAGGGTGTAGCTACCATAGGTGCAGGGAGTGCAGCTGCTATGGGGCCCAGAGCTGAGAGGGGCCCACCTTCCCTGTCACAGTTACATGTGTTATATACAGGGTGTAGCTACCATAGGTGCAGGCAGTGCAGCTGCTATGGGGCCCAGAGCTGAGAGAGGCCACCTTCCCTGTCACAGTTACATGTGTTATATACAGGGTGTAGCTACCATAGGTGCATGGAGTGCAGCTGCTATGGGGCCCAGAGCTGAGAGGGGCCCACCTTCCCTGTCACAGTTACATGTGTTATATACAGGGTGTAGCTACCATAGGTGCAGGCAGTGCAGCTGCTATGGGGCCCAGAGCTCAGAGGGGCCACCTTCCCTGTCACAGTTACATGTGTTATATACAGAGTGTAGCTTCCATAGGTGCAGGCAGTGCAGCTGCTATGGGGCCCAGAGCTGAGAGAGGCCACCTTCCCTGTCACAGTTACATGTGTTATATACAGGGTGTAGCTACCATAGGTGCAGGGAGTGCAGCTGCTATTGGGCCCAGAGCTGAGAGAGGCCACCTTCCCTGTCACAGTTACATGTGTTATATAATACATACAGGGCGTAGCTACCATAGGTGCAGGCAGTGCAGCTGTTATGGGGCCCAGAGCTCAGAGGGGCCACCTTCCCTGTCACAGTTACATGTGTTATATACAGGGTGTAGCTACCATAGGTGCAGGCAGTGCAGCTGCTATGGGGCCCAGAGCTGAGAGAGGCCACCTTCCCTGTCACAGTTACATGTGTTATATACAGGGTGTAGCTACCATAGGTGCAGGGAGTGCAGCTGCTATGGGGCCCAGAGCTGAGAGGGGCCCACCTTCCCTGTCACAGTTACATGTGTTATATACAGGGTGTAGCTACCATAGGTACAGGGAGTGCAGCTGCTATGGGGCCCAGAGCTGAGAGGGGCCCACCTTCCCTGTCACAGTTACATGTGTTATATACAGGGTGTAGCTACCATAGGTACAGGGAGTGCAGCTGCTATGGGGCCCAGAGCTGAGAGGGGCCCACCTTCCCTGTCACAGTTACATGTGTTATATACAGGGTGTAGCTACCATAGATGCAGGGAGTGCAGCTGCTATGGGGCCCAGAGCTGAGAGGGGCCACCTTCCCTGTCACAGTTACATGTGTTATATATATTTTTTGCCATTGGGTGGTACGTAGAGGTCCTTTCAAACCTTTTCCTTGGGGCCTGAAAAATATCTAGGTATGCCCCTGGACCTGCTCATTGCAGTGTGGTATAAAATGAATTGGAGGGCATTTTAATGTTATATAATATGAACCAGGGCTCTGTAATAAGGCACAATATGAACGGGGAGCACTGTATATCATAATATGAATTGGGGGTACTGTGCGGCATAATGTGTACTGGCAGCTCTGAAATGTGACATACTGTAGGGTGAACTTAAGCACTACTGTGATTCATAAAAAAAACTAGGGCACTACTATGAGGCATAACATTAAATAAGGTTCTGAAAATGTACTACGGCACTATTATAGGGCATAAAATTAACAACTGCTGCAGAGAAGTGTCTCTCTAGAAGCATTGGGATGGGGGCCCCTTAAAAATGTTGCTATGGGGCCCACAAAGTTCTGGCTACGCCCCTGGTCTCATATATTAATATTTACAAGTTTGAGTGGACAACTACTTTTAGTTAAGAATTAGCAGCTCCTACTAGACCATTATATATTGGAGAGTGAAAGTAACTGAGAGGACATAATTGTTACAACAGGGTACAGACAGATACATGACAAGCAGCTGCAAATGTACATCTCATCTCTTACCAAAGGAGGCTTATCTTGGAGTGGAACCACTATAGCTATACAGTATTAGTTAACTGAAAAAATAGGTACCTTGCCCGCCAGCTGCTAGTGTTTATCTAATATTCACTAAAGAGATACTTTATTGACATTCATTTCTGACAGGAGATATAATTGTCGCAAGATTGGATATTACTTACCTTGGATAGTAATTGCTACTTAGTCCATCAAAGTTAAATACTGTACCTGTTGCAGGATGAGAAAATCCCCCATCAGGATGCTATTAATCAGAGGTTCTCAAACTCGGTCCTCGGGGGCACACACAGTGCATGTTTTGCAGGTAACCCAGCAGGTGCACAGGTGTATTAATTTTACTCACTGACACATTTTAAAAGGTCCACAGGTGGAGCTAATTATTTCACTTGCGATTCTGTGAGGAGACCTGCAAAACATGCACTGTGTGGGCCTCCGAGGACCGAGTTTGAGAACCTCTGCTATAAATAGTGTCTTACAACTACATCTTAGCTAAACTGCTATCTACTGTTGGAAGCTATGGGCCCCAGCAGTGCACTTTAAAACTGAGAGTACCTGGGGCAGTCTAACATTCAAAGGCTGTTCTTTTTCAGAAGGTTTTTTTTGTATTGCATGCACACAACCTTGTATAGGCATTTATAGAAAGGGTTAGTGGTGATTTAATTGTATGTGTATCACGCATGAAAATGTTAATGATATGATGCATGGGCGTAAATTCTATTAAACGAATGTTATACGTACCACCTTTCTGATCTGTTTGGGAGAAGGACCAAAGGAGCTAGGCAGAGAGCAGGTATATTCTCACATAGAAATGTTATTATAGAGTACGGCATTTTATATACATTCAAGCAAGCCTAAGATATTAATCAGCTTGGGTGGAGGCACAATACACTATTTACACACCGTTAACAAGGTACCCATTAAAGGTGGGGTTACATTTAGTATACGATAAGTGTTGCAGGTTGTTGTAGTAAAACCTCACAACTAATTACTAAATCTAAATTACAACCTAATCATGCCTTGCCACACTTTTGCTATTAGGGAATGCTAAATCTGTGGCAGAACATGCTGGGGTTTGTAGTTTCACAAAATCTGGAGAGCCACAGGTTGGCAGGGGCCTGACCTAGGGGGTCATTCCGAGTTGATTGCTCGCTGCTGATTTTCGCAGCGCAGCGATCAGGCAAAAAAAATGGCAAAACTGCGCATGCGTATGCAATGCGCAAGCGCATCATACGGGTACAAAGAGGATCGGTGCTGGGCGATGGATTTAACAAAGAATCCATTCGCACAGCCGAACGCAAGGTGATTGACAGAAAGAGGGCGTTTATGTGTGTCAATTGACCGTTTTTGGGAGTGTTTGGGAAAACGCAGACGTGACCAGGCGTTTGCAGGGCGGGTGTCTGACGTCAATTTCGGCACCAAAAAGACTGAAGTGATCGCAGCGGCTGAGTAAGTCCAGAGCTACTCTGAAACTGCACAAAATGTTTTTGCTGCGTTCGGCTGCAAAGGCGTTCGCACACTTGCAAAGCGAAAATACACTCCCCCGTAGGCAGCGACTATGCGTTTGCACGGCTGCTGCTAGCGAGCGATCAACTTGGAATGACCCCCTTAATGTATAGATACTGAGCAAAGTAAGCTATTAAGGCAGTGGTTCTCAAACTCGATCCTCAAGGCACAGTGCAGGTTTTAAGGATATCCATAGCTGAGCACAGATGGTTAAATCAAATTGACTGAGGTACTAATTTAGTTGATTCACCTGTGCTCAAGCATGGTTATTCTCAAAACTTGGACTGTTAGGGTGCCCTGAGGATTGGGTTTGGGAACCTCTGTATTAAAGCATTATATTTTTGTCAGTGCACATCAAAAATTATAGCCTACAGTTCTACTAAAAGAGCCAATCAGAGCCCACGATAATAACGGTGTGCACGTTTCTAGATAATAAGATAACACAGACGTTCAAATTTTAAAACTTTATTATGCTGTCATGAGTGAAGGTTCTCTGTATATCAGGGGTTGCCAACCAATCCTCAAGGACCTTTAACAGTGCATGTTTTCCAGAACACCTGTGGAACTGTAGAATGTGTCAGGAATGAAGGCACCACATGTTTTAAAATGTGACAGTAATGACTGCACCTGTGCACCAGCTAGGTGGTCTGGAAAACGTGAACTCATGGACTGGGTTGGCTACCCTGATGTATATAATGGTAAATATGAAAAGATGGTTTTGTTGATCAATATGTTTAGACTCTAATAAAGAAAGCATTAAAGCGCGGGCATTCTGGTATCAGTCTAGTCACCAGCGACATCATAACTACATCCCGGTTTAAGACTAAGGGGTACATTTACTAAGCAGTGATAAGAGCGGAGAAGTGAGCCAGTGGAGATATTTCCCCATCAACCAATCAGCAGCTCTGTATCATTTTATAGTATGCAAATTATAGATGTTACTTCAGTGCTGATTGGTTGATGGGGCAACTTCTCCGCTCTTATCACTGCTTAGTAAATGTACCCTTAAGGACCTAATTCAAGGTTGATTGCAAAAGCAAAATGGGCAAAACCATGCTGCACTGCAGGTGGGGCAGATGTAACATGTGCAGAGAGAGTTAGATTTGGGTGGGTTATATTGTTCCTGGGCAGGGTAAATACTGGCTGCTTTATTTTTACACTGCAATTTAGATTTCAGTTTGAACACACCCCACCCAAATCTAACTCTCTGCACATCAGACTTGCCTACTCTCCCGGATTCTGCGGGAGACTCCCGGTTTCTCGGGTAGTCCCCCGCAGCCCCGGAAGAGTGGGCACCCCTCCCGCATTCTGCCCACTTCTTAGGAAAGTGGGCAGAATGGGGAGCTAAATAGTGCTGAATCGAGGACCCGATGGAGGGGGCGGGGCTTAATGACGCAATTATGCTAATCCCGTCATTGAAGCTCCGCCCGTATGCAATTACCGCCAATCGCGGCCGTTGCTTGTGCAGTGGGTGGGGCCTAATGGCATCATTGACCTGGTCCCGCCTCCGTCGCCACCCACCTGCTTCTCCTCTCCGAGTATCTCCCGGAGAGGAGAGAAGAAAAGTAGGTAAGTATGCTGCACATGTTGAATTACAGTAGGCCCTAACTCAACTTTTATGGATTAATATCAGTTTAAAAGCAAAGCTGTAGTCAGGGGCGGATTGGGAACAAAAAGCGGCCCTGGAAAAATTTGTACTAGTGGCCCCACATGGGCAGCACCAGAGGTGTAAGGTCTAGCCATGGGCCATGGCAGCAGCACCCTCCCCCCAAGACTTTCCAGATAGTGGGCATGTCCAGCATCAAGGGGAAAGTTAAAAGGAAATAATTAAATATTATGAGCACATTATATGATACACCTTCAGAATTTAGGAAACTATATCATTCTTTAGAAAAATATATTTTCTTGCTTATTACACCAACCGTATCCCAATCACCATTCACTCAATCTTATATGTCAGCCAAGCAGGCAGACAGAGCATACACTAGATCAGGCATTCCCAACCACGGTCCTCGAGGCACACTAACAGTGCAGGTTTTAGTGATATCCAGGCTTCAGCACAGGTGACTTAATTAGTAGCTCAGTTATTTTGATTTAACCATCTGTGCTGCAGCCTGGATATCACTAAAACCTGCACTGTTGGTGTGCCTTGAGGACCGTGGTTGGGAATGCCTGCACTAGATCATCTGCAATCACAGGCTAAGTGGCAAAGTCATTTTCATATATGCAAATTATTTTGCATCTTATTCATTATGTCTATAAATGGGACCACATGTCCTCAAACAAAACAGGCCCCGCGGGTGCGTCGGCCCGCCGGGGATCTTCCCTGTAAGCCCTATGGCCAATCCGCCTCTGGCTGTAGTGACATGTTGTGCCCGGGACAGAACAAAGTTTGACCTCCTCCACACCCTTTCAGCCTTTAGACCTTATTTTTAGTATTGGAATATTTATAATCATTTGTAAAGAGAAGATATTTTATAGGATCCAGATGCCATGAAAGGTAAAGATATGAGTTCTGCAAACATTGTGGAATTTTGTGCCAAATAAGAAAACACACTTCACCCACTTAATTCTCAGACGTTCAATGTTGCATATTCATCTCTAACCTCATCATAATTTAATGAATTCAACTGACAAAGTAGGTGCATTGCACAGTCCTCCTTAGCCCATTGAAAATCTAAAGTAACTCTATATTTTAATTTGCTGAACAGTATTCCTGACCCTGCCTCCTGGAGAGTACAGAACGTCAGCATCTATGAACAGTGTCTGGAATGAAAACAGTTTTCAGAGTCAGCCACAATTAGTCTTGAAACAGGCAGCCTATGGTACCCTCATTCCCACATTGCCTCTGGGCAGCGCACTGCTCACCTCCTGCCACAAATGTCTGCTCCCCTGACCCTAAAACAGATTTTGTTAAAAGCCAAAAATAGCAACATCATTTAATTGGTTAATCACAATATATTTACGAATGTCTGTAACGGCCGCGTCAAGCCGTGGTTCATTGCATATTTCAGCAAAATCTCTATTTTAGATTGCCAGGGCCAGAGCATAAATGTGATTCCCCAACATCATTGGCTAAAACCAGTGGCAATCTGCTGCCTGCACATACATTTTTGGCTTGTGCTACATCAGGGCAGGACTGGGACTAAATATCGGGGCTGGCATTTAAAGAGCACAGGCCCATTTCGGCAACAGAGTCTGGCTCCTGGCACTCACCCCTTGGCTCCTTGACCGGGCTCCCATCTTCCGGCAGCATACATGACATAATGCCATGATGTCACATTGCTCCTTACATCCATCCCACCTAGCAGAGTGCCGGTGGGAGGAGTATGTTCTCGGCCAGGCCTCCGTAGTGGTCAGCTACTGACTGCCGACCGGGCTGGCCCATCAGACCATCGGCTCGTGTGCCAAATAGCCAATTCAGCTGTGCCAAATAAACGTAGATAAGACCAAACTCAAAACCAAGCCGAGTGGTCAATAACTGCTTCGGGTTCCAATGACGTCGCCTGAAACCATGACATACTATATGTCACTCAAGTACTAGGAAAATGTGCAGCATGCATTGGCGCTCAAACCGTAAGATGAATCCCTTGAATGATAGAGGGATGAACGGAATGAAACCAATAATGGTTACAAGATAAAGTGTATTTATTGTTGTGAGACAAAAACACACCAACACAAATGAACATTAAATGTACACGGTTAAAAAACAGTTTAAAAAAACAAATAAAAAAAAGCACAAACGTGGACAGGGGAGGCAGTGACTTGTCTAAAGTGCCTGTGCAGTGGGTGAATGGTCAATCTCTCACCATCTGGTGGCCCTGCGGTGGGCTAGCTTAGAGTAAGCAGTATTGGTCCAGAGCTGAATAGCCCGGCACCACCGCATAGAGCATGGATCAGCACATGGGTCCTTCCAATGGTTTCACCGCTCCTTTGTCCAGTCCTCTATCCAGATACAACGCGTTTCGGTCAGATACCTTTGACCTTTCTCAAGTTTTGGATCCAAAACTTGAGAAAGGTCAAAGGTATCTGACCGAAACGCGTTGTATCTGGATAGAGGACTGGACAAAGGAGCGGTGAAACCATTGGAAGGACCCATGTGCTGATTCATGCTCTATGCGGTGGTGCCGGGCTATTCAGCTCTGGACCAATACTGCTTACTCTAAGCTAGCCCACCGCAGGGCCACCAGATGGTGAGAGATTGACCATTCACCCACTGCACAGGTACTTTAGACAAGTCACTGCCTCCCCTGTCCACGTTTGTGTTTTTTTAAATTTGTTTTTTTAAACTGTTTTTAACCGTGTACATTTAATGTTCATTTGTGTTGGTGTGTTTTTGTCTCACAACAATAAATACACTTTATCTTGTAACCATTATTGGTTTCATTCCGTTCATCCCTCTATCATTCAAGGGATTCATCTTACGGTTTGAGCGCCAATGCATGCTGCACATTTTCCTAGTACTTGAATTCTTTGGGATTTATGTGTTTGTCCCTTCAGGTGTAGTAGCAAGGCTGCTCAGTCTGTTTTTATTGCGCATTCCCTGTCAGTGTACATCATTCTTTGTGTCTTTTGATACTATATGTCACTCTCAAAGTTTAACATGATACAGTAAATCATGTATTGTCTCCAAAGGGAAATGAGAGAGCTGCCCTGATAGTTTCAATGTAACCTGCCAGCAATAGTGGCTGACATTACAACTGCTCTTTTCTAATATACATTCAGTGGCCACTTTATTAGGTCTAGTATAGGGTAGGACCTCCCTTTGTCCACAAGACATACTGAATTCTTTGTGACCTAGATGCAACAAGGAAACTTTCCATAGAGAGCCTGGTCCATGGTGACACAATAGCATCACGTAGTTGCCGCAGATTTATCAGCTGTACATTCATGCTGTGGATCTCCAACAAATCACAAAGGTGCTTTATTGCAGTAAGATCTGATGACTGTGGGGCCATTGGAGTGCAGTGAACCAATTTTTATGTTTGTGGAATCTGTATGATACAATGTGCGCTGTGTGACATGGAGTGTTATTCTACTGTAAGTAGCCACTAGAAGATGCTCAGCAACAACACTAGGGCAGACTGTGTCATTCAAACATATTTTAGGGGGACTAATGTACATCAAGAAGAATTTCCCACACCATTATACCACTGCGATCAGCCCACGCAAGGCAGGATGGACATATGGATTAAGGTTGCGTGCCCCAAATTCTGGCCCTGCAATCTGAATGGAACAGTTGAATCGAGATTAATCAGTCCTTCAACTGAACAGTTTTGTTGAGCTTCTGCCCACTGTAGCCTCAGTTTCCTTTTCTTAGCTGATGTGGTCTCCAACTGCTGCAGCCCATGCTGTACATTCAGAGTGGATGCGGTTAGCAACCCGGCTCACTGGATGCCGGCGGTCAGGTGACCAACCCCGGAATCCCGACATCTCGCTTAATCCCAGCACAGGAACCCTGACTGATGGCATCTCGATAGTAAGTATTGAGGTGAGGGTTAGGGCCTGGGGGAAGATAGGGTTTGGCAATATGAGGGAGTTATCCATAGCCACCCCCTTTGATTAGCCATAGCCGTCACCCCCACCACCACCACCACCTATCTTAGCCCTAGCCGCCACCCCAGGCGGGTTAGGGGAGGGGGCATGGGAGGGGTAAATGACTTACCTTGTCCCCTGTTGGCATTCTAAAAGTTGGGATGTTGTGTCGCTGTTCTGCATAACACTGTTGTAGAACATGGTCTCTTTCCTGCCAGTATGAACCAGTCTGGCCATCCTCCTCTGACCTCTCTGGTTAGTAAGACATTTTCACCCACAGAACTGCCACTCACTGGAAACTCTTTGTTTTCTGCATCATCCTCTGTAAATTGTAGAGACCGTTGTGCATGAAAATCTTGTTGCGATCCTGGACCTGTTCACAGTATGGTGGAGGCGTCATGGAGATGATCTCATCTCCAAGCACTGCCTCTGCACCCACCCTTAATGACGCCGGCGCAGCCTCTGCTCCCGTCCCCGATAGCAACCCGACCCAAGGGGTCTCATGGAGGGTCGCACCCGGTAAGAACCTTCTGGGTGCGACCCGTGATTGCAATGTGAAAGCGGTATTAGGTCTCATTTCTTCTCCATTCTGGTGTTTAGTCTAAACAATTACTGAATTTCATGACTGCTGTATGGTTTAAGATGCCGCTATAGGGCAATCAAAGCAGTTCTAGCTATTCATTTAGTTTTGGGTGAAATTCTTCTTACTGCAGCACAATCCCTAATTCAAATAAGGAATCCACACCAGCTGCCAGTGAGTCCCGGCCAGCCATGTTTGGCAGTGTTTGGGGTGGCAGTTGGTGTAGTTCCCTAGTTTGAATTTTGGACCAGCGAAACGCGTTGAGTGGATATTGCTGGACATTTCACAATAATCCCCTCTTTGGAACTGGAGAATCTTCTTTCTCTCAATGCGTTTCGCTGGTGTTGACAGCCAGCTTCCTCAGGAGTGAAATTTCACTCCTGAGGAAGCTGGCTGTCAACACCAGCGAAACGCGTTGAGACGATATTGCTGGACATTTCACAATTATCCCCTCTTTGGAACTGGAGAATCTTCTTTTAAATTTTACCCGGACGGCACTAATTGGACTCTCTCCTCTGGACACTACCACCTACGGTGAGATTGGAGACATCCCTACCTGCATGGAAAAGCTTGCACTTTGTGCTTAAAAGGGACCCATTGAACTCTACCACTCACTTGCAATTCTATCCGTCAGTGTGGACTATATTCTGGAGGGAATCCTAGCCTAGGGTATGACATATTTCTCCTAAGGGGTTTGGTGAATGTTCTTTGACCTATGAATTCATTTATTGAGGTGATTTTATGTGAAAGACATCTTGTGTTTTTAGACATTATTCTAATTAAATTGATTATATATTAATTCAACTTAAACCTACCGTCCTTTATATTGATTATTAATTAATTTTTTACTTAATCTACTAGGGGGATATACCCCTTTTAATAGCAACAGAGCGCAGGTGTTTTTTGTTTTTTTTATCTTCTAGAAGGTGCTAGATAAATAAGTAGAATCTTTCTAAAGACCTACAGTTTAGTAAAAATACTCCATAAAGCGGAAGGAGATAAAGTACCAACCAGTCATCTCCTACTTGCTATTTTTTAAACAGAGCCTGTAACATGACAGTTGGGTGCTGATTGGTTGATACTTTATCTCCTTCCACTTTATCTCTCTCCATGGCTATGGCCTATGCCCTATAACATGACAGAAGCTGATTAGTTGTTATTTTATCTCAATCCACGCTTTGATAAATCTCCCTCTTAGTTTTTTTTGACACTTTACAGCATCTCAGAGCTTACGGTTATAGCCTCAAAATCACTCAGCCCCATACTGTCATATCATGGTAGTCACTGATCTGTAAGTGTCATTCATTTGTTTATACACTTACTTTTAGTTGTAGACCCTCTGTTACTGTATTGGTGGTTTTCATACTTACAGTATTCGTTAAATTGAGGTATCTGTCTAACGCATCTGTCTCATTTTCAATACTTGTCATTCAAGAAGGCAATTAATTCTGATTTTAGAAGTACAGATTCAGCAACTTAGTGTTCTACCTGGAAAGATTGATATCATATTCCATCTCAGGGTCACCTTGTGTAGAGAATTCCAAGTAATGCTTACTGAAAACTACAGTATGACAACCTATACTATACATAACTGAGGCAGGCTATATATACACCTTCTCCAAGATCTGTTACTTATTTTGCCATTTTGTCTAAGCAGATCTTTCATCTATGAAACTTACAATTTGGTCAATTTCATCAATACAACTAATCCCCTGTCTGTTGGTGTTTTCCTTATCTATAGTATAATTAGTTAAATGCTACACTGCATAATAAAATATGCTTCACTTAGATAATAATAATAATCATCATGATTATAATAATATTAATAAAGACAAAAGGGCAAACTTACTACTTAACCCGATAGCTGTTGTAATGGTGACTCAGGCCCAGTTGATTGACAGAATATATGTGTACCTACAGTTACATCCCCCTGTATTTCAAACACGCACCTTATGCAAAACACAGTCAGACACCTAACACATAGGGGGGTATTCAATTGTTTGAAAAGTCAGTTGGGTGTCTGTTTTTTCCTGTCTATTAGATAGGAAAAAATAGACACCCAACTGACTTTTCAAACATTTGAATTCCCCCCATAGAGTTATTTGCTCCTGCATCAGATCCCTGGCAATTCTAAGTATATGAAGCTAGTTGCAATGGTGAACTGAGATTACCTCCAGGAGGCTGTTCAGTCCCACACCCATCCCTGATTGGCCTGCTGCTAACAATAGGAATGTCCATCGATGAGTGAGTGAGACCATTGATGGTTTAGCACCCATGGTCTCATGCCATTTATGCAAAGTACCAATGGCAAATGTAACAGGGTTGTAGAAATGAGGACTCAGGCAAGTTCCTGGTGAAGCTGTGTCTTTACTGGCAGCAGACTGTGCACTTTAACATGCATAGATATAAGCCTGGGCAAACAGGCACATTAAACAAACAAACAAACAAACAGCTGAAAGGTAAATGTCCCAGCACTAAAGCACTTAGTGATCAGTCTGCTGCAATGGCCTGCAGCCACAATCTGCTATGCTCCTCTGGCACAGCCAATATCATCAGTCCCTGGCACTAAAGACTCTGGCCTACTACTTGGCTGCAATTCAGCATCAGTGCCCAGAACATTAGGAGAATGAGAGTCTTAACCTTTCCTGTCTCTCAGTGATGGGTTCCTGCTGCATCTGTGCAGCTTGGAAAACCCAGAATTCCAAACCTCCACTGCTAGTGCAGACTGCACAGGTTTTACTTTAGTCTCCCTTGGAGGGAGCTGATTCCACAGGAATGTAGATAATTCAGGTGAAAGACAAGCCCTCTCACCACACACCATTGATGGTGACCCCTTCCATGACCATCCCTATCTATTGTTCACGTTACAAATACTGAATCAAGAGAACCAATGATGTTATTATTCTATTAGTGGCATAACAATATTTTGCCTTATGTCCAAACCAGTTCACTCAGGAGAAAGCATTTTATCCAGCATGTATATACGTTATGTTCTGTCACAAGCAGGCTTCCTAAAACCATCAAAGCAGGACAGATGTGAAGTGTAGAGGAAGCTGGCTTGGAGCGAGCTCTCTTCTCTGACATCCAACTAGTCTTTCACATCGACCTATTAGACAGTACTATGCTGGCTACTGGCTACTAGGCCAGGTAGTCTCCTTTTTGCCTGTTCATGTGGAAAAGGAGACAAAAAGCTACTATGTTGATGGTCTTCTATTGTGGACTTTTGCTGATGGTCTTCTGCGGAAGGTCATCTGCTAATGTTCTTCTTCTGATGGTCATCTGCTAATGGTCTTCTGTTGATGGTCTTCTTCTGATGTCATCTGTGGTGGTAGTCTTCTGCTGATGGTCCTCTGCTAATAGTCATCTGCTGATGGTTTTATTGATAGAGAAAGTGAGTTAAATACTGAAACCTAATCCCCCAGTTTTATCACTGGGAAAACCCAAAGAAAGAGCAATGCAATCTGAATGCTCTCTCTAGCTAGCAAATATGATTAGTGGATGCCTTGGTTTTCATTGCCTTGTTCAAAATACTGTATAACCCTGGTCACAGACACTCAACCGCTGTTTCCATTTCTCCTTTTATTTAACTCCTAGAAGTTTCACCACTAGTAGGGTGCATTTGTGAGACAAGATGCAGGAATTCAAGGCTGGGTGCACAATGCCGCAGTCATAATGATGTCTTGATTACCATAAAGAATTGTTTCAAGAAGATGCAACTGACAGAAATTATCAGGGGACAAGTAGGAGACAGAGGATGAGAACTCCATTAAGCCTAAATTATACTAATGTTTTTTTTTCATCTTGCAGTGTGTTTTGCTCAGGCTATTGTGTAAGCGCATTGTGTGAGATGTATCACAGCAGTGGAGAGAGGCTTGGTAAAACCTGTATTATCAGGGTGAAATTTGCACAGAAATTCTCAGAAATTGTTGCAAATTCTAAGAGAAAGCACCATAGATAATATATATGATGAAGTCAATGCCCCTTATATAGGTGTATTTGTACATAATAATCCAATAATCCATCTGTTCTACTTAAATAGACTAGGATATAAATATTGCCCTTTGCCAATGAGTGAAATTGCAACACTAGACTGAGCAATGACGACCACAAAATGCCAATTGCTATTGTATGTGAAACCTTTTCATTTTCAAATATGAATTCTGGATCAGGACTGGAACAAGATATACGCAGGGGAGGCAGCTGTTTTGCCTGCATAAGGCGAACAGGGGAAGTTTCTAGCACAGAACACACTGAGGGGGATGTAATAGGGTGCGCGTTTATAAAAGTTTTTTATTTAAAGAAAAAAATGATTGCTTTAAATCTCGGAAAGTCGCATAAAAACTGTCACATTTACAGTCTAATCCCTACTTACTGTATATAACCCCCTTCATTTCACTACATCGCCCCCAAGAACCAACCAATCAGCCCTTAACTGTCATTTTTCAAACATGGGGAGATTTATCAATGCTTGTAGAGAGTTAAAGTGGAAAGAGATAAAATACCAACCAATTAACTGTCGTTTTTCAAGCACAGCCTGTTAGCGCACCCATCTAAAACACCCTACAAATTACATGCTGAACAATCAAATGTAAAATATACAATGAAAAAAACAAGGGAATCAACATAATTCTTAAAGGGACATTGGGGGTCATGTTTGTCGCAGCAGTGCAAACGGGTGGGTTCTGAGCATGTGCGCCGGCCGCAATGTGCACGCGCGTTGTTGCCCAGCGACAGCTGTCGCTGGGCAACGACTGGAATAACGACGAAAGCAACCACTGCCGTGATCGCAAGAAGAGTGACAGGAGGAAGGCGTTCCGGGGCGTCAACTGACCGTTTTCTGGGAGTGGAGCTGCGAACGCAGGCGTGTCCAGGCGTTTGGAGGGCGGATGTCTGACGTCAATTCCGGGACCTTCATCGCTGGATCCATAGCACAGGGTAAGTAACTGCAGGGCTGGTCTTGTTTTACACAAAACTTTTTTTGCATAGCATTGGCTGCACAAGCGATCGCAGCCTTGCTATGCTAAAATACACTCCCCCATAGGCGGCGTCTAGTTGATCGCACGAGCAGCAAAAAGTTGCTACGTGCGATCAACCCAATGTTCCTACAACCTCGGGGTTTTGCCTGGCTCACACAAAAATATGCCTTACACTGCTCTGCTCTGTCCACAATGTGATTGGAACATATTCCTGTCTTATCCTACGCAGAGGGGGAACAGGCTTTTTGGTTTAAGGAAATTACAATTACTTTTGCCGTTGTGACAAAAGGTATTGAAATGGTTAAAATGACATATTTTCATAATTAAAACATGACAACAATATGACAGACAAATGTAAATAATCTTTTAGATACAGGCATGCTTTAGTGTAGATTGATATTAAAGTACAATTTCAAGGCTGTTGCATAGGGTGTAAAGGCCAGTACTCACTGGCCAATGCGGGAGAGATGTGTGCTGAGCGAACCACTCAGCACACATCTCTCCCGGCGCTCAGCACAGCGCGATGTGTGCTGAGCGTGCAGGGGGAGACGGGGGGGGCGCTCATTTCACCCTGCCGGTGAAATGAGCGACCTGCTAGATTGGCATCAGCGATAGCGATGCGCGGGGCTGCGCATCGCTATCGCTGTGGGACATACACATGGAGCGATGATGCTTAAAATCTAAGCAATCTTGTCAGATTGCTTAGATTTTAAGCAGCGATCGCTCCGTGAGTACCCCCCTTAACTATCAATCTCACATCATTAATCATTTCCATGTGCTAGAGCTTGTATTGTCTTGGAGTGAAAAACTGTATTAAGAATTGTCTGCCCAGCGGTGGCTCCTACCTGTTTGGAGGAGAGGGGCTGCCGCTACATGTGCTGCCCTTGTCCGAAGAGGAGGAGAGCAGATAGCCCCAGCCACTGATCAGGTCCTAGCACCTGCGCAATGCATCTGACAGGCACCGCAGCAGCTGCATGCGCACAATCGGCAATGGGACTACGCATGCACATATTAACGCTTTTGCAGACTGCATCAGCTGCAGCCCATAAAAGCTGGTTAGGGCTGATGATAAGGCAGGGAGTGGTTTCCCACAGGAAGCACGCTCTCTGCTAATCGCAGCCCAGACTGGCAGTTCCAGAGGGAGGAAACACCTCCCACTGGGACTGCCTGTCTTGCAGGTGATTGGCAGGTGGCACTACCAATGGGAAGTCACTGCCAGTCACAGTGTAGCCAGTGCAGTCACGGACTGCAACCGGTTCACTAATGTGGCTGATTTTATTTGGGGGGGCGGAGGGGGTTGTATCCCATAGGTAAAATCCTCTGCTCTTACCTCATAAACACATACAATAGCGAGTAGAGATATTTTATCAGTTGGGATATAGACAGGAAAATGGTAGACCACAATTGGGAACTCATGAAGCAGCATTTGAACACATTAGAGGTACTGGGGGTCATTCCGAGTTGTTCGCTCGCAAGCTGCTTTTAGCAGCTTTGCACACGCTAAGCCGCCGCCTACTGGGAGTGAATCTTAGCTTATCAAAATTGCGAACGAAAGATTAGCAGAATTGCGAATAGACACTTCTTAGCAGTTTCTGAGTAGCTCCACACTTACTCGGCATCTGCGATCAGTTCAGTCAGTTTCGTTCCTGGTTTGACGTCACAAACACTCCCAGCGTTCGCCCAGACACTCCGCCATTTCTTCAGACACTCCCGCGTTTTTCCCAGAAACGGTAGCGTTTTTTCGCACACACCCATAAAACGGCCTGTTTCCGCCCAGAAACACCCACTTCCTGTCAATCACATTACGATCACCAGAACGAAGAAAAAACCTCGTAATGCCGTGAGTAAAATACCTAACTGCATAGCAAATTTACTTGGCGCAGTCGCACTGCGGACATTGCGCATGCGCATTAGCGACTAATCGCTCCGTTGCGACAAAAAAATAACGAGCGAACAACTCGGAATGACCCCCACTGTACATACATTTACTAAAAAATAAAAGTAGAAATATTGGCCATAGCAACCAATTAGATTCGAGCTATCAATTTTTAGACTGTACTAGATAAATTATAGCTGGAATCTGATTGGTTGCTAAAATCTAGACATTTTTAATTTGTAGTCACCTTGGGAGGGTAAAAAGAAAATCCATAGTGTCATCAAACAGTAATTAGGAAAAGTGAGGTGGCTGCACAGGGGCTTACGTGTATGACTATAAACAGAACAAAGCTTTGAGAACATTGCTGGAGAACCTCAAATCCGAAAGTGTAACGTCTGTGACAGTGAACATTACTGTCTTATACTGAGCCAGAAGCACAGAAATGACATTGAATACTAGAAATGGGGAATAAAACAAAATTGCACACTCAATTTGGCTGTGAAACTGTGTCTGCAGGAAGCAAATAAAATATAATACTACTGTAGATTATATTATATGTATGTGATGCTTGGGAGTTGAGCGTCCCTAAATGACATGTTAACCGCTATTTGGAGCACCAAGCATAAAATATACAATATTACATGTACAATTCATACCTGTTTTTTGCCCCCCTGTCCCTATTAAATTGCTTAGCAGCGCACCTCACATACACATGGGGGTAAATTTACTAAGGTCGGAGATTTTTAGAACTGGTGATGTTGCCCATAGCAACCAATCAGATTGTATTTATTATCTTCTAGAAGCAGCTAGACAAATGTTAAGTAGAATCAGACAAATGTTAAGTAGAATCTGATTGGTTGCTATGGGCAACATCACCAGTTCTAAAAAAACTCCCACCTTAGTAAATTTACCCCCATGGAGATCATGTAGGACATGTACCAAGGAGCAGAGGAGAAAGTGAGGGCATGTATGTATGTACCTACCTATACACATGTACACGCACACACTAGGGTTAGTTTTTGTTGGGAGCCAATCTGTGGCGGCTGCAGAGGTTGGGCTGCAGCTCAGTCCAAAATTCGAAGAGGGGAGACACACCAACTGTCATTTCAAACTGACTCACTGGCAGTTGGTGCGTCTCCCCAATTTGAATTTTGGACTATGCTGCAGGGGTCTGGGACTCCAAGTCGACACTAAAAATGTCGACACCAATTGGTCGACACGCCTTAGGTCGACATGGACAAAAGGTTGACATGGAAAAAAGTCGACATGAGTTTTTTATGTTTTTTGGTGTCGTTTTCTTCGTAGAGTGACTGGGAGTGACTGGGAACCCCAATTAGCGCACCGCGTCCCCTCGCATGGCTCGTTTCATTCGCCATGCTTCGGGCAAGATGCCTTGCTCTGCTACCGCTGCGCTCGGCGCATGTTACCATTCCCAATCGTAGTCCGCTTGAAACGTAAAGTATGAAAAGGTTCAAAAAATGAAAATAATTTTTTTTTGAAAAACTCATGTCGACCTTTTTCATGTCGACATTTTGTCCATGTAGACCCGAGGTGTGTCGACCAATTTGTGTCGACCTAAGGCGTGTTGACCTTTTTGGTGTCGACCTGGAGTACGGATACCGTGCTGCAGACCCACCTCTGGAGCCGTCACTGAAGCCAATTAAGAATGTGGGAGGAAACCGGAACACCCAGAGGAAACCCATGCAAGCACAGGGAGAACATACAAACTCCAAACTGTTAGGCCCAAGATATATACTAACCTATGCCAACTACAGTAAACGTGTCTTTATGTAAATTTGACTTATGCAGATCTGCAGAAATGCACATATACACCTGTAACAAAGCTTACTTTTGCACCTGCTATAGGGTTAATAATGCTGTCATAAAACCGGCGCATATTCTGCTGGTGCGGAGCAGTGCACGTCTTAATATTGCCGGCTCTGCATACCGTATGTACTGAAATATGATCTTTTTCCATGTTTTCATTTTTTTTAAATAGTAATTTACACCTATTTTTCCAACAACTCCACATCAGTGTCTGTATGTACTGTATGTCATCCTCACACAGCTTACTTGCAGACTGTATTTATCTGGCCTCTGGGAGTTGCTGGACCGGAGGCCAGTGTCAGGTGTGTCTAGTCACTAGGAAATGGGCAGGATGCAGGAGTATGTCTCGCTGCATCTGGAGAGTAGGTAAGCATGCATCACCACAAAGCTGCAGCAATGTTACTTTGGGGGACGAAATTCCATCAGGACAATGGGGGTCATTCCGAGTTGATCGCTAACTGCCGTTGTTCGCTGCGTAGCGTTCAGTAAAAAAATGGCTAATCTGCGCAAGCACCGCAATGCGCACGCGCGTCGTACGGGTACAAAGTCCTTTGTGGTTTTGCACTGGTTCTAGCGACGATTCCAAACGCACAGCCGATCGCAAGGAGATTGACATTAAGAGGGCGCTTATGGGTGTCAACTGACCTTTTTCTGGGAGTGTTTGGAAAAACGCAGGCGTGGCCGGCGTTTGCTGGGCGGGTATTTGACGTCATTACCATGTCACTCGTCGCAGCAAACATCGCACATGATAAGTAACTACAGGGCTGGTCTTGTTTTGCACAAAATGTGTTTGCAGGCGCTCTGCTGCACAGGCGTTCGCACTCCCCCGTGAGCGTCGACTATGCGTTTGCACGGCTGCTAAAAACTGCTAGCGAGCGATCAACTCGGAATGACCCCCAATATGAATAAGTAGAATTACGTTTTTTTAAAATCATCCTCTTTTTTGTGACTCTACAGCTGTTGTGGAATTACAAGTCCCAGCAGGCAAAGACAGTCGCTGAGTCTCTCCAGCTGCTCTACCAGCTCTTCGTCTATTGTGGAACTACTAGGTTCAGCATGCCCCTGACAGCCTGTAGATGTCAAGGTGTGCTGATGTTTGTAGATGCACAACAACAACCTACAGTATCTCTAAGGCTAGAGGGCGTATTTATCAACGAGTGATAAAACGCTTTGCTCCAGCCAATCAGCTCCCAACTGTCATTTTTCAAACAAATGACAGTTAAGACTGGAGCTGAACACATGACAGTTATGAGCTGATTGGCTGGAGCACTATTTATCATATGCAATGAGTTTTATCATTCACAATGAGTCTTATCACTCTTTGATAAATGAGCCCCTAGGTTTGGTTAAACTATGATCACTGGATTCTCATGTGACATTCGCTTCATACATTGCTGCGGAACACTGTACTTCATACATAAACAGCAGAGTCATACAAAATAAAGAATTTTCTCATCTCGTTCTGTGCATTAAAGTGGCATTTTAATACGAGGGGGGTGCGTGGAATTTGTACCAGAAAACCTAACTGCAGCTGACACGGTAAATGTGATTAAGTTAAAGTCAATTTCTCAATGGCAGTGATAAATAACTAGTTCTGCAGTGCCAGAATGCTCAGCTCTATACTGACAAGAGGAAAATGAGCCATTACAGCATATAATTGTTATCAATGTGACTCAGGGAAGTACCGCGTTCTCCTAACAACGGGGGAACAGATCTAGTTTTACTGCAGTGACAACACTTTGATCACAGGTAAGATAATCACTAACGTTATACAAACAGAAAACCAGTAAAAACTTTTTTAATTTTAAACATAACCGAAGTCGAGCTAGAAATTAATTTGGGGAAACGCAATTAATTAATGTGCTGTTTTGTAACGGCAAGTAGCACCCGCCGACATTGAATGTAATCCCTTGCACCTTCGTGGAGTTGCGAGGGAAAATGGCACTGAATTGAATCGGCCCCATTGTTGACAAATATATATTTTTACCCAGTTAAAGTTTACTTGCCAACTTTCCTGGAGGGTCAGGGAGAGTGACGAATTTTGGGGGGGCTCTCCCAGCTTCCCAACAGAGTTGGCTAGTCTCCCAGTTCCGCCCACTGGCTGACTACAATGACTGACTAGGGGGCTAGGTAATGCTATTTAATGCAAATTGTGTCATTTAGCCCCAGCCATAAAATACCACCAGTTACGACTTTGAAAATTGGGGGGTGGAGCCTAGGTGCCGCCTAGCCTCGTTCCCACTGTAAGTGCTGCCAATTGCAGCTGTAAACCGCAGTAGGCGAGGCCACAATGATGAGACTGCCGCTCCACCAGGGGCTGGCTGGTAACTTTTAGCCTGGGGGGCAAGTCCAGAGCACTGGCCCATAAGTAATGGCGCCATCTTAAATGGAGTTTTTGTTGTTTAAAAAATATTTATTAATCAAAAAAAAATGAGTCCTGGTGTAAATTATCCCAAAGATACTTTATTATAAACTAGCTGGAGTACCCGGTGTTGCCCGGGATTTTAATAAGCCGCTCATAACTTTATTGTGATTACATAAACCTTTTACTTAAGCTAGCTTATCACTAAATAAAACCACACCACACACTGAAATAAAGACACGGACACAGTAGCTGGAGTTAAAGGTCAGACGATGTTTATTAATCGCTGACCAACTCTTTAAACTAATAATTGAGGCCGAATTAGAATTGAATTGAATATATATTAACTTTAGTTTGGAGGATGGCAAACAGAAAACCGCTGCCAAACACCAGCACCCGTCACCTAGATGACAAACCACCAAACCAAGGAGGGGAGTACACATACCCCGCCTCCTTCCCGCATAACCCGCATTGTGCTGGCCTTACCCCTCTTTCTCTGGCAAACGTTCGGTTCCCGCAGGGGAACGTCTAAATGTCCAACCGCAAGAAAAGGACACACCTGCCGTCCATTTAAAGAGGGAGCCCCACAATGACCACTTATGCCTGTGTGACAGCTGGTTGGCAGCGATTTCCCGCCACCAAGGTTTTCCAAACCGCCACCGCCATCCGCAAACAGAACCTTAACCAACCAGAAACTAACTAGCTCTAACGAAAAAGACCGAAAATATCTTCCAGAAAAAACTGCACTCCTTCCGGAGAAAGGTGAACCCCATCGTCTCTATAGAACTGCCTGTTCCGCAGCACCAGCAGAGGATGCTTAATTGCCACTCCGCCTATGGCCTTGACAAACAGAGACACCGTCGAGTTCACCTTTTTGCGTGCTTTCTCCAGCGCCGAGAAACGCACCGCACCACGCCAATGGAAACGGGGCACCATTTCCGACCAGACAATGCATACCCCAGGCCAGTGACAACGTATCGCCACCACATCCGCCTTTATAGACAAAATCAAGTCTATGCCTTTAACTCGGCCCAGATCATTACCACCCAGATGAATGATAATACAACTGGGGCGACCCCAGCGGCGCTCCCTAGAAAAAAGGACGCGCAACAAATCACCCCATAACATGCCCCTAACACCTAACCATCTACATTGCCGGGACCCAAAAATCTCAGTCGCCCTAGATGCCATGGGATGTTTCTCCGCCCAAAAAACATATGAATGACCAACCATCCATATGTGGTCTCCAAAATTGCTGACAGCTGTAAAAGAAAATATCCTAATGTCAGATTATGCACATAATCTGTAACTTAAACACAACGTAACCAATAAAACCCAAGTGAAGGAGAAAACTCAAAAAACCTCCCGTGGACCTTGGTAGAACAGCCAATTGAAATTAGGCCCCCTCGGAGGAAAAATTTTAAAAATTCGCTTCACACCCTCGATTCCTGAACGGTAAGCGTTCAAAAACCGACGAGTAAACACGTTTTTGGGTTAGCGCAACAGGCGCACTTATAACTTATCTATACGGACATAGGACTTATAGGAGGCCGACTTCCAGCGACCCAACTCCCGAATAGCCGCTGGTGATGAACCAGCGGCCGCCGCATGGGTAGCCGCCCCAATCCGAAAGGAATGAGTACCGAAGTCCGCCTCCTGCAAGCCCAACGCCGTCAAACATTTCTTGAACACCGATGAGAACTGAAACTTTGTCAGAGGGTCCAACTGCGCGTGCACCAGCAACTGGTTGCCCCCCGGAGGTCTTAACCGCACATACTCTTGCGTCAACCGCAGCGGGCAAACGCCCATACCTCCCTGAGCCTCCAAGGACAACCAGCGACCCCGACCTGTTTGATCTGTCTTGGACCGCACAATCCTACAGAGCAACAGGCCCTCCTGCAAGCGCACATTCTCGTAGAGCAGACCCGATTCCCGGGATGCCTTGCTGCTCGCCACTAGCTCGCTCACCCGAAAAGCCCCGAAAAAGGCCAGGGCATACGCGCTACTAAACAATGCCACCTCAAATTCCGAGGACGCAATCCGAGGTAGCACACGCAGCAATTCCGCTAGCAGCTGCAACGTTATAGGCCTACGTGAATCCGCAGGCGCCGGGTGCAACCTAGCCCAACCTTTCAGCGCTCTGGAAAGGACAAACGACCCCGTGGGGTCCGTTGTCCCGTGGAGTCGCGAGTGAAAGGCGATGCCCGCAAGGGCAGTAGCCATGGCCGCTTTTGACCTACCGTTTTGGTAATGCTCCCAAACAAAGGTCAACAGGGCGTCGGCCGAGGACTCACCTGCTACCCCGTACCTACTCTGAAAGGCTGACCAATCCCGCCATGCAGCATCATACGCTCGTAGCGTAGAGGGAGCCAGTGCACACCTGGCCAACGCCGTTAAACCGCTTCGACCATCTGCCAGACAGAAGGTGGGCACTGTAACCCCTCTGCCTCCGCTCCCGGAACCAACGTCCTGAATTTGTCAAACTGGAACCGGGACAATGCATCCGCAATTCCATTGTCAACTCCAGGTACGTGGCGAGCCCTAAAATTAATATTGCGCTGCAAACAAACCAACACTAAATGCCTTAGCAATCGCAGCGCCTGCGGAGATGAGGAACGCTGGTTATTAATCGCATGCACTACCCCTAAGTTGTCGCAAAGAAACAAAATGTCCCTATTTGCGAACCGTCCGGCCCATAACTCAAGCGCCACTAAGATCAGGAAAAATTCCAGCAGAAGCAGGTTCTTGGTAAACCCACGCGTTACCCAAGATGCCGGCCAGGCCGCAGCGCACCATGAGCCAGCGAAGAACGCGCCGAAACCTCGACTGCCTGAAGCATCCGTGAACAACTGCAGCTGCTTACTGGAACAACAAGGAGCGGGCCACAACACTTCCCTGTTGAAGGACACCAGGAACGAGACCCAAATCATCCTTGATCTCGCGGGAAAGGTACACGGAGTGATTCTGTCGAACCGTCCCCGCGGTGGCCCGCTCAAGTTTGCGACAGAAAATCCTACCCATGGGGATAATCCGACACGCAAAATTGAGAGAACCAAGCAAGGACTGCACCTGTTTAAGCCGAACCCTGCGTTTTCCTAAACAGTCTGTAATCAAACCCAATAGTTTCCGCACCTTATCCTCGGGCAAGCGACAGCACCCCCCTACCGTGTCAATCTCGATACCTAAATAGCTAAGACAAGTGCAAGGACCCTCGCACTTATCCTGCGCAACCGGTACCCCTAAAGCGCAGAATAACGACCTGGCCACCGAGAGAATGTCCCCACAGACCGAACTGTCTCCGGGGCCTACAAAAAGAAAGTCATCCAGGTAGTGAGCCACCCCCATCTGCCCGGAGGCGGTCTGGACGCACCAGTGCAAAAACGTGCTAAAGCACTCAAAGTAGGCGCAGGAGACAGAGCAACCCATGGGGAGACACCGATCGACGTAGAATTCGCCCCCTATTTTGAAACCCAGAAACCGCAGGGAATCTGGGTGTAGCGGGAGTAGCCGAAAGGCCGACTCCACGTCCAATTTTGCCAACAGACTCCCCGGACCACAATCCCGCACTAATCGCAGCGCGTCGTCAAACGACTGACATCGAACTCTGCATTGGGCTTCCGGGATAGCGTCGTTGACCGACAGCCCCGGCGGGTGCGACAAGTGCTGTATCAAACGAAACTTACCTATGGCCTTCTTGGTCACTACCCCTACTGGGGAAATGCACAAGGAGGGCAACGGGGAAAGGGCGTAGGGCCCAGCCATGCGCCCCAGCCCAATCTCCCCGTCAACCTTCCGCCGGACTTCCTGCGGGAATTCCCGAGCCGATCTCAAATTCTGGCGTGCAACCACATACACCGAATCCGGGATTGGCAAACGAAAACCGTGCTGAAAGCCCTGCAAGAGAAACGATGCCGCCGACTCATCGGGGTACAAGGTAAGCCAGCGCTGCAACTCGGGAACTATAATCGGGGAGAAGGCCTTACTTGCCAATTCCACCGGCCTCGGTGGAAGCGGCAGGCTTACCGCCTGTCGCCGCGGTGCATTCCTTGGCCGGGTGACTGGCTCCGCACAACCTGCATGAGTGGCGAAAACGACAGCCCGTTCCTTTGCCGCATTTGCCGTCGTTGTAGGCAAAGCACTTGCCTTTTCCCGTCAATCGAGAAGCCACCGCCCCGGCCGCCCCGGGCTTCTTGGCCGTGACGTCCGGGGTGGGTTTGACCTGCTGCGTGACCTCCAACCACACCTCAACATCCTTAAAACCCGCGGGCAGGATGGGGTTGCCATCCTGATTGCGACGAAACTTCTCGTCGTAATCCCGCCACGCGGAACCCTTGGATTTTAAGTACATATCGTGTACTAAAAACAAATATTTCACCAAGTTGGCATACTCCGCGGGACGCGATTCCGTGTAGCAAGCCATGAACACCAAAAACCCACGCAGCCACTGGTGAAAATTGCGAAACGCATTTTCCCCAATACCACCCGGTTTCTTGGCCGCGTCAAAACCCTGCCGCATTTCCTCTGTAAGGGTGAATATGTCTACATACTTCCCCTTACGTATTTTTTCCCGCATGCGCTTACGAACCCCTCTTGTCACTGCCGTGTTGGCGCAATGTACCATCTCGCCGTAACGGGGAGGGTCGGAGGGGACCACCTGCGCAGGAGCGGCCACCTTGTGCGCCTCCTTGGCCATTCGCCGCGCGATGAGCCTAGCTAATTTACGCGGGCGCCGCGGAGAGCCGGATGATACGCTGCTAGAAGACGAGGAACTACAAGTTGAAACGTGTAAAGGAATATTTAGCTCACCGGAGTTTGAAGGACCCGGAACCGCGTCGTCCGCTGCACCCGCCTCCGCTGATGGCCGTACCTCCACGTTCGCAGTCGCGCTTGTCCGTGACCTTCGCCTCGTGACGGGCGTAGCCCCTGAATTAGACGGAACCTGCAAGGGAGAAAAAGAGGGGACAACCGGCACCGGGGGAACCAGAACATCATTAACACTTGTCCGCAAATGCGGAGGCGGAGAGCCCGTCCCCCCGTTCCGTGGCGGATGGCCGCCCGGCAGCTGCAGGGAGGGGGCCCCCGCCGAGGTGTACCCGATCGACTGCGTAAAGGCTGACCCGCTCACTGCACCGAAACTCGCGGGGTAAGACGGCCGCCACGCCGTATGCGGCAGGCAGCCGCCCGCCCCCGCCCATCCGTATGACGCCGGAAGGAACTGAGGGGGCGCCGCGAGAGGGGGCCAACTCTGTGCCACCTGATACCCACCGCCCGGTGCCTGCCCTGACTGCAGGCCCGCAAAGGCCGGCAAGGGCACCGCGACTCGGGGGCCACCGACCGACCACGTGGACTGCACGCCGGCGCCCGCGCTGGCCCCGTGCGGGGAAAACTGTGTGCCGGACACCGTCATGAAGCCCATGGAAGGCATGCTGGCGGCTAAGGGGAATGCTGGAGCCGGAGGCCACGCAAAACCCCCGGGGAAGGACTGGCTCCCCGCGAAGCCTTGCTGCGCTGCTACCGAAAGCGCCCCGCCGGGCGTCATATAAGCCGCCGAGACGGATGTCTGTGTGGACCCAAACTGAAAAGGACCGGGAAGGGCGTGGAGAGGGGTTTGGCGTCGGGGCGTCTGACACCCAGGAGGAGCCCGAGCAGGCCACCGAGGCCGGGGGAAAACCCTGCCATGTGACTGCCGCCGGGGCGGGTGTGGCGGCCGCCGCTGCCACGTCCCCCGCCCCGGCGACACTAGGCCCAAACGGCCCAATATTATTTAAATTGAGGTGCGGTGTGCTAAACCCCCCGCTGGAGGGGGGTAGTATGGGGCCCTGTATTGTCCCGGGGACAGCGGGAGCCGCTACCCGCTGCCCTGGGCTCATATCCCCCAGCTGCATATTGACCCCCCCCTCGCCCCCCGCAGCTCTGCCGCGGCCGTCCGGCACAGCTTGTGCCCCCAGGACGCCGCCGAGAGCCGACCGCGGGGATGGAGGAGGAGGGCCGGAGGCACTTATGGAAGGAGGGAGGGAAGTCGTTTCGCCCGCGGGAGGCGCCGGGGAGCGCGGCCCAGCCGGACCGCGAGCACCCGCGCCACGTGCAGAGCGGCCGCCGGCCGCCGGAGGGGAAGTGCTGCAGACGCCCGAGGCAGGAGGGAGAGGAGAGGCCCGTCCCGCTGCGAGCGCCGGGACGCGCAGCCCGGCCGAGCCGCGCGCATCGGCACCACGTGACGAGCGGCCGCTGGCCGCCCGTCTCCGTGCGGCAGGGGAGCGGGCTGTAACTGCCCGTCCCCGCCGCCTGTCTGAAACAGGGGGAAGTCCTCTCTGTGGCGCAACGCTCGGGGAGCGGGAGCGGAAGGCGCTCCCCGCATCCACGAGGCGCCGGGGGGGAGCTGCACGTTTTGGACGAGGCATGGCAGAGGGGGGAGAATCTGCAAAAGTAGACAATGACACGCAGAGAGGGGGCACAGCACTGTATAATGCCCTAGAGAAGGCAAATGAAATTAAAAAAAAAAAAAACAATTTACAGGCAGTGAAAATAAGCAATAGTACTTATCCTTCCTGGGGCATAAACTGAAAGGCAAGAGGGAGTCTAGCAAGATGGCCACCCCCTATATACTAACCTAAGACCCTCCTCTTCATCCTGATGCACAACCCCTTAAACCAATAGGAAAAAACCAACCGGGAAAACTGATCTGCCTAGCAACTGCTTAGTCATTTAACAACCAATCACAAAAAGTTGATCGCTTATATGGCCTCAGGCTTATGCAGCCTTCAGCTTATCGAATGTTTGTTTACAAAAATGAATTTAAATATTAAACACACAGTATAAATAACATAGTATAAAAAAGCATCAATAAAATGAAAACCCAATGTGCTGCTGGGGGACCATGCTACTTCCACTATATAACTCTCAGTGTGTGGGTTCGTGCTGCCTCCATTCCCCTCCTCACATCATGTTACTGCGCTGTCCCATGCAGCCCTGTCATCACTGACATATCATACATGTCCTGATATAGTCTGTGCTGCTGGCCCACCCCTATGGGTGCTAGTGGTGTGTTACCCCCACAGTGTTTGTTCCCAGAGTATAAGTAATATGTGTAGCATGTTTGGGGTAAATTGGTCCAGGCATTCCAGAGTTATGCTGTCTGCTAAGAAACTCTGGGCTGCTTCCTCAACCCTAGGGGTGCTAGTGGTGTCTTTCCCCCACAGTGTTTGTTCCCAGAGTATAAGTAATATGTGTAGCATGTTTGGGGTAAATTGGTCCAGGCATTCCAGAGTTATGCTGTCTGCTAAGAAACTCTGGGCTGCTTCCTCAACCCTAGGGGTGCTAGTGGTGTCTTTCCCCCACAGTGTCTGTTCCCAGAGTGTAAGTAATATGTGTAGCAAGTTTGTTGTAAATTGCTCCAGGCATTCCAGAGTTATGCTGTCTCCTGAAATACTCTGTGCTGCTGCCTCAACCCTAGGGGTGTCTTACCCCCACAGTGCTTGTTCCCAGCTTGTAAGTCATATGTGTAGCAAGTTTGTTGTAAATTGGTCTAGGCATTCTGTCTCCTGAAATTCTCTGTGCTGCTGTCCCACCCCTAGGGGCGGTAGGGGTGTATAACCCCCACGGAGTATGTTCCCAGATTGTAAGTCAGATGTGTACCAAGTTTGGTGTAAATTGCTGCAGGCCTTCTACAGTAATGCTGTCTGCTGATGTACTCTGTGCTGCTGTCCCACCCCTAGGGGTGGTAGGGGTGTTTTCGAGATTGTAAGTCAAATGTATACCAAGTTTGGTGTAAATTGCTGCAGGCCTTCCACAGTTATGCTGTCTGCTGACATACTCTGTGCTGCTGTCCCAGCCCTAGGGGTGCTAGCGGTGTTTGACCCCCATATTGTTTTTTCCCCTAGTGTAAGTCATATGTGTACCCAGTTTGTTGTAAATTGGTCTAGCCATTCGGGATTTATGCTGTCTTCTGAAATACTGCCGCTGTGCCATCCCTAGGGGTGCTAGGGGTGTCTAACCCCCACAGAGTTTGTTCCCAGATTGTAAGTCAGATGTGTACCAAGTTTGGTGTAAATTGCTCCAGGCCTTCCATAGTTTTGCTGTCTCCTGAAATAATCTATGCTGCTGTCACACCCCTAGGGGTGATAGGAGTGTTTAACCCTACAGAGTGTGTTCCAAGATTTGAAGTCAGATGTGTACCAAGTTTGGTGTAAATTGCTCCAGGCCTTCCACAGTTTTGCTAGCTGCTGACATACTCTGTGCTGCTGTCCCACCCCTAGGGGTGCTCGGGGTGTCTGACCCCCATAGTGTTTGTTTCCAGAGTGTAAGTCATATGTGTACCAAGTTTGTTGTAAATTGCTGCAGGCATTCCAGAGTTATGCTGTCTGCTGAAATACTCAGTGCTGCTGCCTCACCCCTAAGGGTGCTAGGGGTGTCTTCCT
This sequence comes from Pseudophryne corroboree, assembly GCF_028390025.1. Lineage (NCBI taxonomy): Eukaryota > Metazoa > Chordata > Amphibia > Anura > Myobatrachidae > Pseudophryne > Pseudophryne corroboree. Next base: position 68,898,343 of record NC_086448.1, on the reverse strand, counting down.
CCCACAGTGTTTGTTGGCAGATTGGAAGGCATATGTGTACCAATTTTTGAGTACATGGGTCCAGCAATTCCGGAGTTATGCGGTCTCCTGATATACTCTGTGCTGCTGTCTGCCCCCCTAGGGGTGCTAGGGATTTCAAATTGTTTTAGTTGCGTCCAGCATGTTTTAATACACTTGTATGTGAAATTTCACGATCTTCGCTTGTAAACTGTGGATTTGTATAGAAAGACAGACAGAAGGACAGATTTTAATTTTTATATAGTAGATTTGTCAGTGCGGCCGCAGCTTCAGCAGAGCTGTGTAGTGCAGGGGTGGCCAACCAGTCAGTGTCAAAGAGCCAGAAAAGATCTGTAGTCAAGTGTTTGAGCCATATCATGCGGGCGCGTGAGCAAAAATGGGGGCGGGCATAGTTGTCACAAAGCCACACCCCATTTTTATGCACACACCTTTCGGTTTGACGTTTGTAGGAGTATGACCTTGTGTCATAACCCCATTTTTAGTCATGTTGTACAGTGCCTCATACAAATAAAGCCCCTGTACAGTGCCACATACATATAAAAACACCAAAAAAATGGGTGCCTTCACAGTGCCAAATACATATGTGCCCCCACAGTGCCAGATACATATATGTACCAACAGTGCCAGATACATATATGTCCCAACAGTGCCAGATACATATATGTCCCAACAGGGCCAGATACATATATGTCCCAACAGGGCCAGATACATATATGTCCCAACAGGGCCAGATAATTATACAATATGTCCCAACAGGGCCAGAAACATATACAATATGTCCCAACAGTGCCAGATACATATATGTCCCCACAGTGCCAGATACATATATGTCCCCACAGTGCCAGACACATATATGTCCCCATAATGCCAGATATGCCCCCACTGCCAGATACACATCTCCACAGTGCTAGCTATGCCCCCACTGCCAGATACACATCTCCCCAGTGCCAGATATGCCCCCAGTGCCAGATACACATGTTCCCCCAGTGCCAGATATGCCCCCAATGCCAGATATGCCCCCAGTGCCAGATACACATGTCCCCCCGGTGCCAGATATGCCCTCAGTGCCAGATACACATGTCCCCCCAGCAGGGCCGGTTCTTGCCCTTGTGGCGCCCCGGGCAAAATATAGGGGTGTGGCTTAATGTGGGGGCGTGGTCAGTCATGCCCCCATTTGTAGCACCGCTGAAAGGAAATAAAAAGCAAAAAAAACAAAGTATACTTACTATACCCCGCTCCTGATTCCAGACCTGCAGACCTCCCCCCGGCGCCGCTCTTCTCCTCGGATCTATGGGAGAGACGTCAGTCATGACGTCTCCCCCATAGCACAGCATAGGCACTAGAGGTCAATTATGACCCCTAGCGTCTATGCTACAATGCTGTGCAGTGCGCGATGACGTCATCGCGCACCGCACAGCAAAGGTCCTCTCCATGAAGGGAAACTAGACGCTTAGCGTCTGATTCCCTTCACAGCGGGGGGGACCAGCGCCACGAAGGGAAACTAGACGCGTAGCGTCTGGTTCCCTTCTCACAGCGGGGGGAGGCACAGCGCGGGGGCACTCCTGGGGGGCACTCTGCACAGTGGCGGATCTTGCCATGGTGCGGCGCCCTCCGGATGGCGCCGGCGCCCACCGGAAGGCGGCGCCCCGGGCAAAAGTCCTGCTTGCCCGTGGCAAGATCCGCTACTGCCCCCCCAGTGCCAGATATGCCCCCAATGCCAAATATGCCCCCAGTGCCAGATATGCCCCCACTGTCAGCTACACATCTCCCCAGTGCCAAATATGCCCCCAGTGCCAGATACATGCCCCCCCGTGCCAGATATGCCCCCAGTGCCAGAAACACATGTCCCCCCAGTGCCAGATAAGCCCCCAGTGCCAGATACACGTCCCCCCAGTGCCATATATGCCCCCAGTGCCAGAAACACATGTCCCCCCAGCAGGGGTGTATCTAGGGGTCCGGGCGCCCCTGGCAAAGTAAGGGACTGGTGCCCCCCATATTTGAAATAGGGAAGATGCATGTGCAAAAAAGGGACATGATCTTGTGGGAAAGGGGCATGACCATACAATAGTTCCCCCAATTCAAATTACGCTACACAGTAGTAACCCTTATACACATCATGCCCAAACAGTAGCAGTTCCCTTTACACATTATGCCCACACAGTAATTCTTTTAACACTGAGGAGACATCAGCAGTGCCTGGCCTGGCTGAGAAGGCAATGCCACCCAAGGCCAGGTAGTATGATCAAATAGTAGTGCAAAGAAGTGCAGTGCAGTGCACTACCCAGTGGTACAAGTAGAAAAAAAATCTTATTGGTACTGTGTGCCCAAAAAAATGGGTGTGGCCACTTGCCACATGGGGCGTGGCCAATGAAAATGCGGGCGTGAAACACAGATGACCCCAATAGTGCAGTGCCAGATACACATATACCCCCAATGCCCCCACAGTGCCAGATACACACATGCCCCCACAGTGCCAGATACACATATGCCCCCACAGTGCCAGATATGCCACCACGGTGCTAAATATGCCCCCACAGTGCCAGACACACATATGCCCCCACAGTGCTAGATATGCCCCCACAGTGCCAGATACACATATGCCCCCACATTGCCAGATATGCCCCCACATTGCCAGATACATATGCCCCCACGGTGCCAGATATGCCCCCATGGTGCCAGATACATATATGCCCCCACAGGGCCAGATAAGCCCCCACAGTCATATAGTCATAGTCCCCATTTCCCTCCCAGCACATAGCCATAGTTCCCTCCCAGTAAATATCCATTGCCCCCACCTCCCTAAGCAATAGCCGTAGTCCCCCCAGCACATAGCCGTAGTCTCCACCTCTCCCAACACAGTCATATAGTAGTCCTCACCCCCCTCCCATCCAGCAGATAGCCGTAGTGTCTGGCAATACCTGCTGTGCTGAGCTGCTGCCTGGGATGGAGGGCGGAGGATCGCTCAGCAGGCAGGAGCTGGCGCCGGTGTCCGGCACCCCATCAAACTACGTGAAGAAACTGAAAATAAACTACAGCTCCCAGCAGCCCTTATCGCCGGGAACTCCCGACACCAAGGGTTGCTGGGAGTTGTAATTTATTTTCAGTTTTCTTCCCTGTAGTGCATTGCGGTGCCGGACACCGGCGCCAGCTCCTGCCTGCTGAGCGATCCTCTGCCCTCCATCCCAGGCAATGCACAGGCAGCTTGGCACAGCAGGTATTGGCAGACACTACGGCTTAAGGAATTCCTCCCATTGGCCAAGGGTGGCACCGTCGAACGGCGCCCCCTGCTCGGCTGGCGTCCCTGGCGAGTGTCATCCTGGCCAGTGGGTAGATACGCCACTGCCCCCCAGTGCCAGATACACATGTCCCCCCAGTGCCAGATATGCCCACAATGCCAGAAACACGTCTCCCCAGTGCCAGATATGCCCCCACTGCCAAATACACGTCCCCCCAGTGCCAGATACACATGTCCCCCCATGCCAGATATGCCCCCAGTGCCAAATATGCCCCCACTGTCAGCTACACGTCTCCCCAGTGCCAGATATGCCCCCACTGGCAGCTACACGTCTACCCAGTGAAGATATGCCCCCCGTGCCAAATACACGTCCCCCCAGTGCCAGATACAAATGTCCCCCAGTGCCAGATATGCCCCCAGTGCCAAATATGCCCCCACTGTCAACTACACGTCTCCACAGTGCCAGATATGCCCCCACTGGTAGCTACGCGTCTACCCAGTGCCAGATATGCCCCCACTGGCAGCTACACGTCTACCCAGTGAAGATATGCCCCCAGTCAGAGCCGGATTAAGGCGGGGGCCCAGGGGGTTAGTACCCCGGGCCCCCTTTCCAAAAGGGCCCCCTGCCGCCCACCGCAGATCCGATCTGATCTACGGTGCTGCGGTCCCTGCTCTCCGCTGTACGTACAGACAGAGCCGGCGCCGCATAGCACTACAGGACAGCTGAGCGACGGCTCAGCTGTCCAATAGCGTGTGAAACAGCAGCCTGCGCTCAGTCATTGGCTGGACGCGCAGGCTGCACAGCAGAGAGAAGAAGGAGGAGGGCTGATCCCGGGCGGCATGTGGAGCCCTGTGTCACAGCAGCCTGTCTGCAAACAGTAAGGCTGGCTTTTTATAAGATTTTTCTTCCCCCTGCTGCTAACATTAAAATTTAAATCTTAGGCTGTGGGTCACACATATATATATATATATATATATATATATATATGTGTATATATATACATATGTATTTATATATATACACACGTGTATATATATACATATGTGTTTATATATATATACACACGTGTGTGTGTATATTATATATATATATATATACGTAGATATAAATATGTATATATACACTATATAGTGTGTGTATGTGTGTGTATATATACTATATAGTGTGTGTGTGTATATATATATATATATATATAGCAGTGACTGATGGCGGCACTCTTTGGACTTTGGGGGTTCTTCGCTGCGGTGCGAACGGGTCGGAACTGCTCATGCGTGGCATGCGCATTGCGCACGCGCGTCGTTGCCCGGCGACGGAGGCGCGCACAGCGAACAAAGAAGACGCAGCGCCGAACGCAAGAAGATTGACATCGGTGAGGCTTTCCGGGGCGGATACTTACCGTTGGATGCCGTTTTCGAGGAGTGGTCGTCCGAACGCAGGCATGTCCAGGCAAATGGAGGGCGGATGTCTGATGTCAAAGCTGGGAGGAACGTCGCTGGATCCGTCGCACAGGGTAAGTATAACCAGCCTTACTCCTCAGCAGCACAAAACTTTTTTAGCTCAGCAGGGCTGCACAAGTGAACGCAGTCCTGCTAAGCTAAAATACACTCCCCCATAGGCGTGGATTAGTTGATCGCACCAGCAGCAAAAAGTTGCTGGCTGCGATCAACTCGGAATGACCACCTTAATACAGAAAGAATCACACACGACTAACAAGTCCTTCTTAGTCGAACATTTCGGTGTTGCCACTTTTAAGTGGCAACACCGAAACGTTGGACTAAGAAGGACTTGTTAGTCGTGTGATTCTTTCTGTATTAAGTCACTGCTGTACTATGGGTGTTCGTCACTCAGGAGAGCACCTTGGCAAGTATTAAATGTACAATTGGAGTGCCGGCCTGCTTTCTCTCTGTATATATGTGTATATATACCTGTGATTATATAATTTATCTGCCTGCCTCTTTATTAGGGGCCCCACTGTCTGTAGTGCTCCGGGCCCCCCATCGCCTTAATCCGGCTCTGCCCCCAGTGCCAGATACACATCCCCCCCCAGTGCCAGATATGGCCCCAGTGCCAGAAACTCATGTCCCCCAGTGCCAGATATGCCCCCAGTGCCAGGTACACGTCCCCCCAGTGC